>NW_015652279.1:0-2627 GCF_001515625.1 Sinocyclocheilus rhinocerous | reverse complement strand
TAAATACAATTTGATGCAACAGTGATTTACTCATATAAATGAGTAGAAAGGAAAATATTAGTAAACTGGCAAAATGGGAGGGACTAAACAGCCCGGAAGTCACCTGTAATTGTTCAGGTACAATAAGTGGGCCTAGACATTATTGTCCCATTTTTACTCTTCATTGTGTATTTTTAATTCAGTGGATGTCAACAGACGTGACGTAATGACGCAGTGCCATGCTCGAATTTCCGGCGAAAACCTATCCGTACCACTCAACTTAGAAAACTTTATTACAAGCTTACCATTGTTTATTACAAGCTTACCGTTGTGAATCGAGCTAAAGTAAGGCGATCGTTTTTAACACTGGCTGGTTATGTACTTGCTCAAAAAATTATTTTGGATAATTTTCAACCAAAAAAGTTACGGACTGCAGCTTTAAATGCGATGCATGCCACTTTCCTGAATTAAAATGCATAAAACCTACAAATAACCCAATTGAAGGTGGAAAAATCCAAAAGTGTGAAATGTTGTGGAATTGATACAAGCTGAAAACAAGGAGTGTGCTCCTAACATACCCATCTAAAATCATGCATTTACCAGCAGGTCCCCACGCTGGTCCAGAAGACTGTCAAGGCATATTGGGAAACAAATTTAAAACCTATAAATTCTATTTGGTGATGCAAGGAGAAATAAAACTACTCCTTTGAAGTTACCAACATATAGAAAGCAATAAGTTCACAACATAAGATGCATACAAAATATCTGCAGTGCTTCAGGGAAGTGGGTGTTCGAGTAGAACTCTTGGGGCAGAGACTCCGACTGGCGGAACAATTTATAGCATCATGGGCAACGGATTTCACTTAATTCTTTAAACTGAGCTTAAACCAAGGCTGTGTTCGAAATTCCATACTATCATACTACTCTTACTATTTCTGCAGTATGCAGTATGTATGCTGTACATAGTATGCAATTTTTCTGTATGCATGGAATACCCGGATTACCTACTATATTTGCTAAATATAACTCAAGTACACTGAAATCAGTACAGAAGCTGTGTTCGGAATGGCATACTATCATACAACTCGTACTATATTGCAGTATGCTGTGTGTATACTGAGAGTAGTATGTGAATTTTCTGTATGCATGGAATGCCCGGATTACCTGCTACATTTGCTGAAATTTGATGTGTGCATCTGAAGACGCTGCATGGGGTACTTTTTCCCAGAACGCAACGTGCTCCATCCACTGCATGGAGCACGTTGCGTTCTGGGAAAAAGTACCCCATGCAGTGTTGCCAGATTGGAAATGTCCAAGTATCGTACCAGAAGTTCAAAATGATCGTATTTGGAAAAAAATTATCGTACACGAGTCAAACGTAACAGGTTCTAGTCTCCTCACAATCATGAAGGTGCACGTACACACAGCTAGATCAAGGAGTATAGAAGCCCTATGATTACAACGACTATCATTTGGTGCCACAAAATTCTGAAATTATTGTACATTATGGTATTATTGATCGTACATCGTACAGAAGTCAAAATTATGCTACAAATACAATAATTATCGTACGTCTGGCAACACTGGCTCCATGTGACGTTTCACCTTGAGTGAGTGAACTGGAGGCAGGGAATAGTAATAATTATAAATGTAAGACTTGTATATGTAAGTTACTTCTATACATATAAACCACAAACTAATCGCTGTTTATCTAAAAACAATATTAATAGGACATAAAGTGTACTTTAATCGCTGCAGCACGTTTCTGAAGTCAAATGACGTCACCTTTATCTCTATAGCGCTTCATGCAGTACAGATTGGTTCAAAGATATTAAATAATAAACATGAGCAGTTTGCTTTTGACGCGATTGACCCGCGTTCGATTCTAGCTTTTGTCGAACTCATGCTTCTCCTTTTCCCCTTACATACCAGATCAGAAATGCATTTATTTTCAATAAAAATTAAGTAAACATTTGAAAAGTGGAAATAAAACACCTTAACACAGTGTTGTGGAAGCTTAGCTGTAGGTAGGTTTTTGTCCCAGTAAAGTGGCATTCATCTAAGAATTTATAATTCACACTCAATGTTATTGCAGTCGTCTCCGGTCTTAAAACACAAAGCATGTTTGGTGTTTCCATGTTTTCTACAAACCCAGAAATCGAGGAGCTATGACATCATTGGCAGGCTACACAATGACATGTTCCGTGTCACTAGCTCAAATTGCATCTCTCTGGATTTAAACATTCAGGATAAATATATAAAACGCTGTTCTAGTGGTTTTTGTACATTTTAATAAAATAACTTGCATTTTGTGCCTTTAATGTAACTGCCAAAAAGAGTTCAATTAAAGACAGCTCAGTGTAGATTCAGTTCTGTCCAGTTATGAAATGTTCAATTGGGCATTATAGCATCATTTACTACTATGAAGCCTTAGTAAAACGAACGGTTAGCACAATTGTTTGTAAGTTAACAACCTTGACAGCTGTGCTGAATTAATGTTCAGTGTTTGACATGACGACAGTTAAGCATACTACTCCGAAACATTTGTTGCTTATTGTATACGGTTTCACACCATTCTTAAAATAAAAGCACCATGTTCTGGGCAGTAAAGCCATTTCGAACACAGCCAATGTTCACAGGTCTGTCTT
>NW_015652278.1:622505-636355 GCF_001515625.1 Sinocyclocheilus rhinocerous | reverse complement strand
TTGATATTACATTTTTTAATAGAATGTATTTATGCTTAATGCTTAGTCTCATCCCAAATAATAAAGGCATAAAATTTGGAGGAAAAATTTTAGCAATTTTGATGCTGTTGTTCACTCATCCTAAATATATTTACAGTCAGCTTGAAGCATTTATTGTGTGACACTGACTGACTGCCCTGTTCTGTCTCACAGGAGAGCTGGACCTGTTTAACAAAGATGGAGAACGACGGATTCACAGCCGCCAGCAGCTTCCTATAGGAACCACATGGGGGCCTTTCGAGGGGAAAATTGAGCTAAACACAGATGCTCAGGTACGTTATCTCAAGTTGAATGTTGAAGAGGGTTAAAGGTGAAGGATGCAATTTATGCTCTACTTAAAGACAATGACACCAAATTAAATTAAATAGTTTGTTAAAACAGAAAGTTCTGTCATTGGCTGAACCAATGGCATTGGTTTGGGTGGTTTTAGAAACTGGTTTGAAACTTTTTTGGAAACAGAATTGTTTTGCAAACCTGCTAGAGCAGAAATTACACACCTCACCTTTAACAGAGTCTCAGTGTTTGTTAATCAGTCCATGAAGCTGTCGGTTGTAAAGGGTGAAGCTTATTTTCCTTGAAGTCCATCATTTGCATATTAACATACGAGAAAGATTACTGAACATAAACGGATGTTAATTGTGTTACATATAGATCGTACCTGTGCACGCCGTTGTTGTTGTCTCCTCTCCCCTCAGACGCCGTGGTGCAATGGCGATCCTGCCATCGGTTTATCGGTGAATCCGATATTACAAAACCGATATCCGATTATTGTTTAATGCTTAAATATCGGGAAAAATATCGGGAAATCGATATATCGGTCGATCTCTAACCAACATTCTTCAAAATTCTACAATCTTTTGTGTTTCACAGAAGAAAGTCAAACAGGTTTGGAATGACATGAGTAAATGATGACAGAATTGTATTTTTGGGTTGACTATCCCTTTAAGTGAATGGAAACAGTTGGGAAAGAAACTGGATGTGTATCAATATATTTGATCCATCCGTTAGGTCTTAAAGTGATGGCAGTAGGGATGTAACGATTCACTCAACTCACGATTCGATTTGTTTCACGATTTTGATTTCACGTTTCGATTCGATTCACCATTTTTTTTTAACAAAATGGCATCTCAACCGATTTGAATCGTCACATATTTAAATCGATTTTCAACCGGCTTGCAGTTAATCGTTACATCCCTAGATGGCAGCCTAACCTATATATCGGATTTGGTTTTTAAAAAGCCTTTTTCCAAAAGGTACATCTGGAAAAAGGGGGGTCGTCTTATATTCGGGCCAATACGGTATATCCTTATCATGAAATCATTTTGTCAAATAAAATTTTGGTCGTATCGCTCACTTCTCGTCAACAGTTTTTTCTGTTATATAAATTCTCTGATATAACTTTGTTTAGCTTGCAGAAAATCGCGTAAACTCTAGTGTTTACATGCAAAATAAAGGTTCCAAAGGGGGTTTTCATAGAAATCCATTTTGGGTTCCCCAAAGAACGTTTGAGTGAACAATTCGTAAAAGATATAATATTGAATATTTTAATGATCTGAAAACCCTATTTACGCTATAAAGAACCTTCTGTGCGATAGAAAGTAGGGATGCACCGAAATTTCGGCCGCCGAAAATGGCTAAAAATATGAGCCAAAAATATATGCGTAGCAGTGTTCAGTGGTTCGCAGGTTTCACTCTCCCTCAAGCGCGGTGTGACGCGCTGCTCAATATCCCACTCTATAAATGAACGTTCCGCTCATGTACCGCTCATGCTCACCGGAGAAAACAAAGTCCGCTCAAATAACACTCCGACAGGAAATTTCTATGTAGTTTACTTGTTCCTGTTTGCAATAGCGCTACCCTCTCATTCACTGATCTGCTCCCCGCCCTGCTCCACTCACATGCTCTGATAATAATAGCTTTGTAGGACTATACATTATTTGGATAACTAGTCCAAAAAAAAAAGTTATATCTGATTCTGTTGCATTAAACGGAATAAAAATAATATATTGATATTTAATATTAATACGTCCAATTTTATTGTGTTACTTTCAATAAAAGTGTGGTTATTTTATTGGCTTGTGTTTTTTAAATTCAGTATCATTAAAAAATATTGAGTTAAATTAAAAAGTCTTACAAAATTACTTTATATTATTTAATAAAATAATTATTACAAAGCATTTTCCGTTTCGGTTTCGGTTTTCGCCCAGGTGCATCCATAATTTTGGTTTCGGTTTTTGGCCCAGAATTTTCATTTCAGTGCATCCCTAATAAAAAGGTTCCACATTGGATATTAATGGAACCATTGATGCCAATATTTTTTAAGAGTGTGCATATGAATGAAAGTGAATAGAAATGAAAGATCTAGTGCATCCATCCCTTGAATATGGTGAAGTAGGACAGGCGTTTGGGGGCATCCTGCATCTAGAACTGAGTGATGTCGCCCTCCTTGGGTGAGTGGGTGAGAAAGATCTTGGCATCTGCGGGGCAGAGATAGGGTCACATGATGAGGGCTTATCGGTGTGGAGGCCACATCAAACATCTGATGTACTGAAAAGTCAGTGGAGACCAGAGGGCTTCTGGGAGTTTGTTGATGCCACGCTCTGCCGTGTTTACTCATGAAACTCCTCAGATGCCCCAGTCTGGATGCCATCCATCTTCGTTCCATTCAAACGATTCACCCAAATGATTCACGACTCAGTGAGTTGTCTCTCTCTATGATTGCAGTTATTGATTTAACACTCTGGAGCGAATCTCCAAAAGCTGTTTGAACAGTGAATCATTCCTTGCGAGAAAGTGGACACTATTTTTATATCATATTTCCTACACCAGGTCAGAAATACAGTAATTGAGGAATTGAAATGATTGAAGATGTGAATAAAATTGCGAGACAGGCTGCTTTAACAGAGTCGTTCTTTGAAATGTGACGGAAGTGACTTGCAAATTGATAGAAGATATATTGTGGTGTCAGTGTACGATGGATGTTTGAACTGCTGTGTCTACAGAGTGCTTCCTCTCAGTGTCTGAGTGATAGTCTCCTGAGCTCTCTCCTCTCCTGCCGATCAATCAGGCCATTAGAGCTCAATTACCCAGCAGCCCCTGCGCAGGTGAGCGACGAGCCCGTCCACCCCCACCAAATTAACACAAATTAATAATGACACTCAGACATAAATGTCTGCCATCTGGGGGCCGGGCGGCCGGTGTGGGTCGAAGCTATTGAGTAGCAGGTGTCTTCATCACAGTAATTACTGGGCCTGGACTCAACCCTGACTGTGGCCTGTGGCTCAGCGCCTCTCTCGCTGCCCAGTGTCCATTTTAAGTGTTAATAATTGATTTGGAAACAACCTAATAATGAACTACAGATTTACGGGACCCCTTCCAAGATGGCAGTTAGTTAAGTATGGCTTTTAGTTCGGTGTTCATCTAATGAATGAGCATTTCCTTAATTAAAAAGCTTTGTTAAGAAGCAGTGGTTTTTTTTCTGTATTTCTGTCAGGTCTAAATTTACTGACAGCCTTGTTGATGGATGACTTTTATGATTTTGAGTGACTTCTGAGTAAATATCAGGGTTGTGCAAAATTCATCATTTAAGAATTTGTTCCCTTTAAATTAATGAATGAATTTGAAATTAACTGGACACATCCAACAAAAAGTTGAATTGAAATATTTAGAGTGAAATGACCGGAAGGGGAATTTACTGAATTAATATTCAAAGAAATCTAAGAAATTAAGTGTTCTTTTATTTATTTGCAGCTTGTATAATGTCTAATATATACACACATATATATGATTAGGTATTATACAAGATAAAAACAAAGTAAAAAAAATATTGTTTTTATTTTAAATATCTCTTTATTTGTGTGTAAGGCCTATTTAAAAATAAAAAAAACTTTCCTTTGTTGGTTAAAAATGATGCATACTGTATTGCAGTTAAATTAATTTATTTCTGTTTCAACTCATTTTAATTTTACAAATTGCTGCTAACTCAATTGAAATGAAATTGGAAATGCATTCTCAATTCATTTCTGAATGTTGCACAACCCTGGTAAATATTGCATGAAGAGTTTGTAGATTTCAGAAGTTTTGTCTCATTTGTCATCATCATTAAACTCTGTTTTGTAGATTGAGAAGAAAAAAAAAATTAGTCGACCATTAGTTAATATGTTCAGGGATGCCCATAGGAAAGAATATTCTTAAATAAAAGTCTCTTTATCTCATTGGTTTCTCTTCTCGAGACTAAATTAAGTGCAAATGCTCTTCAGGTGTTTCTCCTTTGAAAAAGACCCCAGTAATCTTGCATAGGCTTTCAGAAGAGATCTTAAACTGCTCAGATTCCAAGTCTGTTTTTATTCTTTCCAAGGAAATGTAGGAGAAACATCTGAAATAAAGACAACTCTGGAATCTCTTGAGTTATGAAAGAGCATCCTCTGAGCAATCTAGATTCCTCTGTGGAGGTTTCATGAGCCAGCACGAGCGATAAACCAGGAGTCAAACTCTTTTGGTGCATGTAGCTTGTGTTTGTATATGTGTAGTGTCCACAGCTGCAGAAATGACATGCTATTGTCTTCATTTGCACCCCTCAGAGGGTGAACCAGTGTCAGTTGGGCTCCTGGATTGTTTTTATGCTGTAATTCAGCATGAACCAGTGTATCGAATGAGCGGGAGGAATAATTCCAGCCATCATTCGGTTTTATCTCCTCCTCTTTGCTGTCCTCTTCCCTCTCCTATAGGTTTATTGTTCGTCCCAAACTTGAACAAGTGGCAGTGGATTTTTTTCATGCTGAAATTATATTTTTCTTCTTGTCATTACTTCATTAATCAAGAGCCGGGCCTTTGGAAAAATGTTTTGTTTTGGTGGCTGCAATCTATTTTGTGGGAGTGGGTGCGTGTGTTTGAAAGGGAGAGAGAGTGAATGTGTGTGTGTGTGTGTGTGTGTGTGTGTTGTTAATCTGTGCCTGTGGCAGGTTTCCCCTCCGAAACGCAGCGCTAAGCAGCGGTATCGCATGCCTATTGTTGTAGCCTCTGTCATAGCAAGGAGCGCCTGATGCAGGCCTGCACTGCTCTGATAAGAAAAGAGGATTCAACATGGCTGGAAAGACGAATCAGTGGGACTTGAGAGTGGAGCGCGCACATACGCACACAGACAAACATCATACTCGTGTTGGCACATGCATAGCCAATTATTTACACTTACATCTAATTATATATGCAAGTGAGGTTTATTTGCTCATAAGCGAGAGATCTCGCACACCTGTATATTTGGCACGTCGTGCTCATATAGATCTTATATATCTGAGGCTGTATTTATCAGAGAGAATATCTCACTTTTTGTAATGTCGCCCGCCGGTGAGCTTTAACAGGATTTTAATGCCTTGTTGGACACAAAAATAATTTTGGCAACCCAATTGTGACTTTATCTAATGAAATAATAGGCCTGAAGTTTAGGCGGGGAACCAATTTGCGATTGCATGCATCAATTACTTTGCTGGGCTTTAACAAGTCACTAGACCACTGACGTCTCGGACTGCTGAAATGAAAATGGCTCTGCTTTTAGTGTCTGGCTGAGGTTGAGTGGGAAAAGTGAAAGGGCATGTAAAATCAACATGCAACTACTTTATGAAGAAAATGTGTGTTTGTGTGTTCACAATGAAGTCTCTGTGGTGCCCTGTTCTCTATATTTGGCTCAATGTAAATCGATGGGGCTTTATTGTCCACCAGGCAAACAATCGTATGTTTGCTTGGAAAGGTAATAATAGTATAGGACAAACTAGAGACTGAAGTTTAATAATTAGGGTCAAGGGTTTGATGCTGTGACGTTCATGTGCACTCAGTTCCCAAATACAATCATTCCAACATGACTTGAAGGCAGCTTTAAAGAGAAATTCAAACATCACGCCCTTTAACATCAACATGAAATGATGTTCACGACCCATCATACTTCTGTAATGTGACATATTTCTAAATGAAACTATAGAGAAGGACATTTTATTCATCAGGAATTGATTGGATTGTGAAAATCGGTCTCTACTTGGCAGATGGTTGGAGGACAAGGGTTAAATAATTACATTTTGAAATAATTTTACAAAGATAAACTTTCTTATCTTTTGGAAGAAGTACAAGAAGACCGGATTTGTGTATTAGCAAAGTAAATAAGGCCAATTTTGACACTAAAATTTGTTTTTATTGAGTCGTTCATGAGTCATATTTATTTGAATAGATCTTGTTCATAAATATAAAGCTTGCTAACTAAGAATCAGCGTTTATAATACCCTGGCAAGGCTCGAAATTGCGACCATTTTGGTCGCATATGCTCCCGTGGTGAGTGCTCCTAAATTTTTGCTGGTGCTCCTAACTTTTTGAAGTTGGGAGCACCAGTGCTACCAAGTAAAAAAGTTAATTTCGAGCCCTGCCTGGAATAAAGACACAGGAGGTCCAGCATTCGTATCTTCAGCAGCTTTACCAAGTATGTGCTCTGCTGCTGCGTTTCAAGGTACTAGAATCCAACATAAAGTGCATTCCTATATTCAAATCACCATGCTCATAATGACAGATGAATGAAACGAGTCAAATCTGCAGTCCAAGGTGATGTGTTCTTTGTGTCGTCTTCAATAGCTGTGTGCGTTTTTAAATGACTATGGGTCAAGTTGAAAACCCAATAAATTAATAGATTAGTAAATGTTTTTCATGTGCAAGTGAAATAGGAAATAAACAAAAAAAATGATTTGTTTTGTGTGAGAGCGTGCCTAAATACAGCCAATCAGATACAAATCTGCCATATAGGCTTTGACTGAGCTATTGCTTTTGTACTTTTCAGTGATGATAGCCTAAAAAGCTTGGAATAAACTCAATCAGGATGGTTCTTTGAAGAATGTTTGCTTCACTAATTATTATATGCCAGATATTTTATCTAGATGGAACTGAAGCTCCTTTGCTAGATGAGGATGTTGAGTTCTGTTCTTTGCTGTGAATTCAGGATGAACATGCTTTTTATGATGTAAAGTTATATGAAATTTTTGTAATCAATGTAGTGATATAGATTTTTTATTTTTTTTTATTTAGTAAGTTGTATTGAAATGTTTGGTCAAGTATCATCTGAGTGTGATGAAATTTAACTAAGCAGATGTACTTGACTACTATCATAATGTTGAATCACAAAATTCTACAGAAAGCTTCACAAATAGTCATTCATAAAGTTTTACACGTCTCTCACCATGTAAATGTTAATTTATCAGATATGTTGGCTAATTTGATAGCACTTTTAGCTGTAATAATGCTTTCATTGGTGTAATCTGAAGTAGTCAGCCATATTAAATAATATTTTTGACTTAAAACCTTATAAATTAGGTGAAATATACTTTTAGCTTAACTAACGAAAGATTTTTGCTGTTAGTATCTGAATTTGTTATGCATAATTCTGCAAAGATTGATCAGATATTTTGGCTAAATAGATCATGTTTGATGTAATCTAATGTAGTCCAACTACATGACTTAAGGCTATAATTTAGCGTATTTTTTTATCTGAACAAAACATTTTTATATATGCATATCTGAATTATTTTCCCCATTATTCTACTATATTGCCCCACAATCAGCACAGAAAATGTGATGGAAAAAGCACAGATTTCATTTGGTTCGACCGCATATGGAAGTTTTTACATTTATTTATGTTCTGTTAGTAGAAACATATTTACTGACTGTAGTAAAATTAAATTAAGCTGATAAAATGTACTCATAGACATTGTGTTGAATTACAAAATTGTACAGAAATCTCCACAGATCTGCATATAATGATGATCTTCATTATCATAATATTAAATCATAAAACTTTGATGAAACAGTGTATATCAAAGAAATTTTATGCATTATTCCACAAATTTTCCCACAAATACAGAAAAGAATATGTGATTGAAAATATGTCAAAATTCTACAGAAATTGACAGATCTCCACAGATTTAGATGATCATCAGTCATTAAGGTTGTAGCAGGGTTCCCACGACCATGGAAAAACTGGAATTGTCTGGAAAATTTATAATTGGGGAAATAATAAATTATTATGAAAATTTCTGTGTTGAATATGAGTCATTACATATAAGATATTTTGCTTTTTTGTGAGTGCAGTTGTATTGTCTATATACATATTTTTATTCAGTAATTATGAACGACTAGAAAATGTATGGAAATATCAAATCCATTGGTCAAAAGGTGTTGGAACCCTGTTCTAGACTCTAAGAGAGCCATGTTTGAATCCTCTCAACGCCCATTTTTCGTCTGATCTCACCCTTCTAATGAAACTATTGTAATACACAGTGGGACTAGTGCTGCCTGAGGGGGATACAGGGTACCGGAGGTCATGACCTCGCGGCGTGATCTACAAGTGAACCTGACATTTCCCCCTTCTCCTCTTCATCACTGCATGTCCCAAACAGGCAAACAGATATGGGGGGAAAGCGATAAGCGGCTGCCGCTTTGTGACTGAAGTGATGGCTACATAGTTTAGCACAATCAGGGCGAAGACACCGTTAAACACCACGTCACAATTCATGGTGTCAAGTTTGTGAATGATACATCCACATAGACGTCATTTGACAAGGGCTCTTTCCTTTTAGTCGGTGTGCAACAAACTGGATACTTTATTTTATTTGAGCGTAAGAGCCAGGAGCTGCATTTTGAAGATTTTAAAGGCTATATTAAAATAAAGTAGGCCACAAGATTTTTCAAGAAGAAAGCAACACAACGGTGGTTGTGAAAACAGGCTAGCATTAGGCTCTTGAACTATTTATTTGTGATTTTTATGATTATTACATTTAATGCTTAATTTATCAAGCAGTGGTGTATTTTTACATATTGCTACTTTTGCATGAAATCTCCATGGTGGAATCACTGTGATGCACATACTATATTACTGCGGAGGAAATAAGGGCAAGGTAGATAACTTTGCACGTTTGGTTGTTCATTTTCCCTTAATGAGTCAAAAGAGCCACTGACAACTAAGCACCGGTGAGATGTTTGGTGGTCCTCAAGAGCAAAAGTGACCTCAAATCAGTACTGAGACTGGCTGAGACTCTAGAGACACACGCTCTCAATGCATTAGGGGACACATTAGCCAGCATGAAACCGTCAGGGAGAACGTGTGAGGTAATTTCATCCATCTGGACGTACAGAAAGAGCAGGAGCTGCCCTGTAATTGCACCAAAGCTAACGCTATGTTAAAAGTCTTAATGAATGTACTTTATTAGTTTTCTGAAAAGAGCAGGGATAATGAAGTGATGCTAAATTATAATAATTAAAAAAAAAAACATTTGAGCGTAAAGTGCCAGTGAAGCTCAAGGTTAAAGTTTTTTGACATAATCTTTTATTATTACTATATTATATATGTATATGTAATATATTTATGTATATATATGTGTGTGTGTGTGTGTGTCTGATTAAGTCCCTACCCACCAATTCTGCAGTAAATTTGAACAAAAGGACTGTCATTGGACTGTCCATTGCAGATTTAAGTTAAATTTATGTGATTAAAGACTCAGAATATGGACATGCATTTGATAATGCGATAAGAATAATATAATAATAAAATGTTCTTTACACACACTGAAAAAATTCAACATTCAATGCATATATATATATATATACACATTTTTTATTAACAAAGACTAAATAAACAAAGATCAAAATGAGTTTGAGTTTATTTGTAAAAAAAATATAAAAAAAATAAAATACTATAAAGTATGTCTCACAACATTTTTTCCCAAAATATTACACACCACATTAGAATGATTTAAATAATTTTATGTTTTGAAAATGGTATAACTGTTTTTAAAAAATGAAATCAACATGAATACAAATGTTATATTTCTGGAAACTTGGCATTTTTGTTTTCAGACTAGATATTTATACATTTCTCCCTTTGATCATCTGTTACTCTTGGTCAATGGTGGTTTGATGCTGGTGCAGGCGCTGATGAGCATGAAAGCTGGTTAAGCTAGTTAAGAAGCCTGTTGTTGACACCATGATAGTCTTTTCAGCAAAGCTGAGTGTGGTTTAGTGGTTAAGACTCAGGTAAGGTAACTGAAAGATTGTTGGTTTGATCCCCGCTAGCAGCAAACAGTAACTGTAATAGTTTCAAATGCAACTTATAGTGCTTCCATATGAACTGACGTCAATGGTTTTGCTTTGGGAAGTTTTTTTGTCTCTAAAGAAGTAGAAACTAACACCCCGCCTAAAGCGCCCCGAAGTTTGATATTTTGCATAACCTCAATCAAATCTGAATTAGCAAGAAACAACATAAGTTTGTCCACAGTGTTGTCTCCCTTGGTTTGCGCCACGTCTTGCCAAAGGTGTTGGAATACGCCACGGCAGAATCCACGGCGAACACTGAGGGGGAAAATCTAGCACAAGGGAGAAGAGTTTGAGCGATGCCAGCTGCTTTGCCATCTGTCACTGTCAAGACTCCACTTGTGGGACACTGAAACAACTTCCTTGAAAAGTAGCCGAGATAATCCACAATAGTTTTCACTTGCAATCTCGATTCCCCTGTTGGAATTCAACATTCCACCGTGTGAAGCGGAGATGGTTAATTGGTGGTGAAATCCAGGAGATGTTGGCCGTCCTTTCACGTACATGCGCATATTTTGAAGTGTGCGACGAGCCAGTCTTGGCATTCGATTATGAAATTGCCTTTCAAGTGAATAAACGTGTGATATATTGTCTAGTTTTGAGCTTGGACCCAAGTTAGGCTCGCTTTTAGCAAATGAGTTGTGTTATATCAGCAGTTCACCAGTCCCACTTCTGTTTTTGAGTTCTCATACGTTAAACTAAATGCCTAAAGTCTCCGGTTCTACTTGCCCTAACTGGCGCTTGATTCCTCACAGGGAAGAGGCCACAGCCGAGGTTTTCGTCTCCTCTTGTCTTTTGTCACACAAACGCTCATCAAACCAGTCCAGATGGAGGAGCAGCATTAAATGAAAGTATTCAGTGTGAAAATCGCAGATTTTTTTGCAGCGGTCATCTGGTGCGCTATCACAGAAGCCTTTTGTGAGATAGAAACGCTTGATAGAGGCTGCAGAAGTCTGGACAGCGTCTGGCCGTCTGGCCCGGTGGTCTAGCACATTAGGCAAGGGTGTACGAGCCTGTCAAAACAGGAAAATTAGACCATGGGGGTCGTCAGTAAACTAATTGGGTAACAAAGAGCATACGCAGCCCTGCAAACCCTCGCTTTAACGGTCGGCGAGCGGAGATAAGAGAGTTCACGTCTAATGCGTTCCGAGGGGGGGTACACTCTTATTTATTTACCTATGACTCAATATCGAGAATAATTTTACGAAGATCCCATCTCTAAAGCGCAAATCACGTTGCGGTTTAATGCTGCCCTGGAAGATTATGCAAATGGTTGCTACCTCATGCTGAACGCTTTCTTCGTCCACATTCACTCTGGTTGTTTCTAGTTTTCAGAGGTTGTATCACATCTGATCACGTAGCTTTCATTCCTTGCATCTAATGATGAGAGGAATCTGTTCAATGCAATGACGTTTCGTGCGATTGGTAGCCTGGCAGATGCCACCTGCCTCTCTGCGCCTCCAGGTATGCTGATATCTGTACAGGTGTACGGGACGTACAGAGAACCCCTTGTTGTTGGCCCAGTGGCTAGCTCTTGCTGTAGGAGTCGACTGCAAGTTGCATGCAAAGATCAAAGAAGCCAGCAATTGGATTCAAAGTGGAAATTTAAATTGAAATAGGGGGATCTATGGGGAAGGCACGCCATTTCACGAGCCGAATCTGAGCACAAGAGCAGGGCATGTTCCTCTGCCTCCTAGACATTATTACAATGCAAAGCAAACATTATGAATTCAGCGTCGCCATGTCCCCTGAACATAATATGCATGCGAGTTATGCGCAAAGTGCATTCAACTTCACACGAGTCAGGCAATTGAACACTCTACCTTTGTTTGCTTTCAAGTCTGCCTGAATTTGTTCAGGTTGTGTTGTGTGGCTGTTTTTATTAATTGTAATTGTAGGCTAATTTGTGCATGCCCAATATTGTTGCATCTACTCAATGGTAATTGCTATCCATTTAAGATACTAGCAGACTTTAAAGAGATAGTTGATACTACATTATTTATTCACATGATGTGATATACCGTTTTTATTTGGTTTTAATGTGTTATATATTGTTTTTTTAATATTGTTTTTTATTTTTTTCTAATATTTTTTATGGATGTTTTTTATATATTTTATATATACGTTATTTTATTTTATTTTTGCAGATTTTTCTTTTTCTTTTCCACAGTTCATAGTGATTGCGGCTGTCAAAAAATAAACACTAGAAAGTACCATCAAAGTAGTTCATACTCATTGTGCTATTCTGAAAGTTATACAATGGCTTTGTGTGAGGAGTTTTCATTTACTAAAAATCTTCCCTCAAAATATTCTGCATTTTGCATCAGTTGTCAATGGTGTTTAAACCTGCCATGATGCCTTGACACTCTTTTCTTCAGTGATTTCAGTGATTTTCAGTGATAAATGACTTAAATTTTTGTGTTTTCCTCATGCAAATCTATTGTTTAGCTTTGTGAGATTATATAGTGCACAAATCAAATGAACAATTTTATAGCTCTTTTACGTTGCACGCAAAAACCAGCTGGCATACAGAGGGTGAATAAATGATGACAGCATGCTCATTTGTGGGCAAACTATCACTTTAAGTGCTTTTTTTTTTTTAATTGTGCCATTATAAATCTGGCCCATAACAGTATATCGCCGGGTCCATGTGCTAATGAAGTCCCCAGTAGCCCTCTGACTGTACCGTTCAGCCCTGGAGGAGAGAGACAGCGACAGGAAGAGCTCCTGTCCTGGAGGCTAAGTGCTCATTAAACCAGATGGCATTAGAGCTGAAACCCTTTCTGTGCCTTATGCCTCAAAACACGTAGACATGACAATATAAGTTCAATGTAAGGTCCTGGCTAGCATCTCCTCCTCATTTTGTAATTCATCAACCAATCAGATGAACCAACCAGATGTTCAATATCAGGAAATGCGACGTGTCAAAGAAAATGCTAAATGACAGTGGCACATTTATACAAAACACGCTGTACAGCATGTCCTGTTTATTCGCTATTGTTCATAATCGCGATTAAAAGCCATTTGAATCTGTGTTGGCTGTTGTTTGGGGGGTAAATAGGACACATTTCTGTTTTCAGAAAAGATTGCGATTAAATCAGCACCAAGTCTACAACTATGTTTTAAAGCAAGGTGATTTTGAATAAATATGCATGGTTCCTATAGCAACGGTGAACAGTGCAAAACGATAGGCCCGAGCGAACCTCAATGGGTGTTCCTTAAAAGATTGGTAGAGCCGGAGTGATGCTCAATTTAATCGATTTCAAACGAAAAAGTCAATTTAACAAAGTTGAAAAGAGAAAGCCGCAGAGAGGCGAGGAGGAGGAGGGGGGCTGAAAGCATTCTTTTGCACTCAAGCAGTAAACTAACTACGGCACGCAGGCTGAGATTTCTTCCCCATTATCTCCCACCTCACATTTGCTCTTAGGCAAGCAGTTTAAAAGCCAAGCGATTGAGCCAGTGATCCAATTTGAAATGCAGAAATGATTAGAGCAGCTTGCCTCATTTCATATCGAAATTCTCTGATTTATGACAGGGCAGGCGCCAAGATCTATCTCCAAAGGGAATTAGCGTGGAATTTCTCTTTCTGCATATTTCTGTTATTTAGCCTCCCAATAGCAGATGCTCACTCGAAGAAAAAAAAAGAAGCAAAGACGGCACCAAGGAGGAGGTATCTTTTCATTTTAGGTGATGAAACC
>NW_015652278.1:607505-620005 GCF_001515625.1 Sinocyclocheilus rhinocerous | reverse complement strand
CAGCGCCTCGGGTGAAGGTCTTAAATCAAGCGTCACCTCAGCATCTGTCTGCAAATGAGAGACGCTTTCGCTTCACTTGTACATCGACTAGAGATTGCAAAACAATATCTACTGGTTTATTGTGGAATGTGTGTGTTTATTTGCAATCTGTTTTTGATCAGTTTTTTGTTTTGCTTCATGATATTTACCTTGAAGATTGTTCAGTTGAACATATTGAGCCTATCTTTGTAATTTAGATGTCTTAAAATCATTCAGGTGCTAAAATCACAGATTACACTGTATATTTGTTTAAACAAGTGGTCAGTTTCAATAGATACAGAGTGATGCAAGGGTCTCTGACAGATCGACTAGAGAATAGTATAGTATGCAGTATGTACTGTATACTTTGCAAAGTATGGAAATGTTGCAAATGTTACACTGCTGTTTAAAAGGTTAGAATAATTAAGATTTTTTATTGTTTTTGAAAAAAGTCTTTATAATAATAGCTGATAAAAACTATACACAAAATTAGCATATTAGAATGATTTCTAAAGTATCATGTGATACGATGGCTGCCGAAAATTCAGATTTCATCACAGGAATAAATTACATTTTAAAATTAATTAAAATAGAAAATGTTTCTTTTAAATTGTAATAATATTTATAGTTTTTACTGTATTTTTTTTTTACTGTAAAATCTAATTATTCCAAACTTCTGACCAGTAGTGTACATATTTATATAATAGTCAAAGATATTTCTATGCAAAATTGCATTAAAATACTAAATAATCTCAGAGATGATAACAGAACTGCACTGAAGGTCATGTCATATAATTTGAAAATGCTTTTTGAAACATCTGCCGACTGCATACAGGATATAATATTGATAAATAGCAGGATTTGCATCACATGATACTCATTTACATATAACAATTCACATGTGGGGCCATTTTTTTCATGAGTTGCATCATTAGCTGCTTTGGCTGGAGAGCTTCTGGGCCTTAAAAGAAATAGAGGGAGAGAAAGACAGACAGGGCAGACCTTTGCTTCTGAATAAGAGATGACTCCAGATGGTGGGGATCAGAGAAAGGGTTAATCTGATTCTCATTTTAGATAGTTGTCGTGGCAACAATCAGACGGTCTCCGGTGCTCTTTGACAGGCCTGTAAAATTCTCAGGTCAGCCTGGATGTAAGACGTTATTGTATGGCTAATTTGAGATGTGAAACGGGAGCTATGTTAAATGACCGAGGGTACTCTGTCTCGCTGCCAGGGTGGGGAAAGACGCCCACATAGACGTCCAGGTGGGTGAGACTAGGTGAGGATCAAAACACCCTTTACGACAAGGTTTTAGTGAGAGAATCATGAAAAATAAAAATCATCTCAGTTGTTTCTCCTGAATTAGATAGAGAGCAAATGGATAAAAATTACAACAAAAATATGTTTTAATACCTCATTTGTTTCTCCTAAATTAAATGGAGAGCAAATGGAGACTTTTCTCAGGTTTTCTGCTTCTGCTGAGAAAATGATGTTTGTAATCTCACAATGAACTGTTTTGTGAGTTTCTCACCTGTTTCAAAATCTAAGATACTACTCTTAAAAAAAAATAGGTTCCAGAAGGGGAAAATTGGTTTTTGCAGCGATTACACAGAGCCACCCTTGTGGGTTCCATAAAGAACCTTTCAGTGAACAGTTCTTAAAGGGGTCCTATTATGCTTTTTCACTTTTTAAATTTTAGTAAACATAATCAAGACTTTGTAAAAGAGCATAATAGGACCCCTTTAAAAGAACATGTTTTTCTTAGTGTGCAGAACATTTTAATAATCTAAAAAACCTTTTTCCACTAAAATAACTTTTTGTGCAATGGAACATGCATGTTAAAGGTTCTTCGTGGTACCTTTATTTTTAGCAAATCTGCAGTCAAATTTGAGAGATCTCAATAAGATTCTCTCTAAATTCTCATAATCTGAATTTTGCCACCCACATTAATTGTATAACTATTTACGCTGTCTGTTTGGTTCTCCTAAAGAATTTAAAGAACACCTGAAACAAAGTTGATGATCAAATGAGCTTTGAAAGAGCAACCGCTGAGCAAAACTTCCTTCTGACATATAGTTTGACAGTGTGTTTCTGTCATGAATGCATACTTTGCTGGAGCAAATCGCAATAGCTCAGCACTTGCAGGGGATGTGGACTCAGAAAGGAAATGATGTCACGTGAGCCGCCTGAGAGTGACTCCAGCCCATTTTCACTTAGCCAAACTATTTCTGCTGCACTCTAATGAAGGTGTGCCTGGGGCGTCAAGTCTAATGGCCCAGAAAGACAGACATTTTGCCTGCCAGTAATGGGATACTGTAACAGCTGTCCAAGATCTCTACCAATCCTGCCTCGGAGTGAGGAGAAGATGTTCTCGAGGCTTTCATTGGCCTTTAAAAAAAGTCATTTGAAAAATGAAATCGAAAAAAAACTGGCATAGAGAATAGCCGGGCAGCAGCAGCGGCCCTTTCTCCACAAAAGGGTGCGAGTGCATTTTAGTAGCTTTTCTCTATCTTACCGCTTTCACCTTATAGATAGAACTTAAAGCGGTGCGTTTCGACCCCAGCCAGAAAAGAAAAATGACGTTACACATTCGGAATAATTTGCCAGAGCATTATAAAAACGTAACCTCAATCGGTCTTTGAAATGGATACTGATTCTTTAAATTCTTCTGGGCCCGTCGCAGGAAATAGTGAGATGGTGGCGATAGGGAGGCACAATGTGGCCAAAGTTCAGTCCTGAACACTCGCCTTCTCCTCCGAAAGCCATCCGCATTCTTTTTGCAATTCCCAGGCACCTGAGATCAGGCCGTAATCGGAGAGATCAGAAACTGGATCGTTGGGAAAAAATTGGCCTGATAATTCTACACTCTCCGGAGTTAAATGAGAGGACGCTGAGTTGGTGGAAAGGTTATTGATACTGAACACACACCAATAAACTCTAGAAACCGCTTGAGCTTCAGTGTCATTTCTCATCATGTGTACATATATATCCCAGAATTCTCCTCTTCTCATCCACAGGAGAGACTAGTTGTCTTATTATTGTTTTGTCTGTCCTAAAAAGGTTAAGTTTTATGTTTATTCCCTTTTAATGAGGGAAGGATGTTAAATCAAATCTTAACAATAAGGATGGCCAGTGCCACGTTATCACTAAACTTTGCAGAAATGTAAAATATTTGGATTTCTATGATTTTTTAATGTTGTTATTGTAAATTGTGATGACTTGCCAATGTTCAAAAGTTTGGGGTCGGGAAGCTTTTTTTAATGATTTGAAAGAAGTATCTTATACTCTCAAGGCTGCATTTATTTGAACTAGAATACAGTACAGTGAAAACAGTAACAGTAATAATATTACAATTTTAAAAAAATATTTTCTATTTTAATACATTTTAGCATGTAATTTATTCCTGTGATGCAAAGCTGAATTTGCAGCAGTCATTACTCCAGTCTTCAGTGTCTTGCTGAATAAAAGTATTTATTTCTTAAGGCCTAATTAAAAAAATATTTATTTAAAAAAAAAATCTTACTGACCACAAAATTAACATTTTCTGATAAATATACTGAACAAACTGACATTTACACATAAGAATATATGTCTCTAGAATATATTTATAAAATGTATAGTTCCCCACCTCCAAAGAATGATCAGTTTTTATTTTTATCCTCAAATAAAAAAAAACTTTTTTATTTTATTTATTAATTTGTTTGTTTGTTTATTTGTATGTATATATATATATATATATATACGTGTACAACACAGTGCTATGCACAAGCTACAGGGGTTTGTCCAGTCGTCCAATGTTTAGATATTTATTGTCTGAAAAATAGAAAATAAAAGACATTTAGCACAAGTATTATATATATATATATATATATATATATATATATGTTTTGTTTATTTTATTTTGTTTGACTAGCTGGAAATAATACAACTATAATACAACTCGATAAATTCATAAACACATTCTTATTGATGCTTTCAAGACAATCACTCATTTTTGGACACTTAACTGAACTAAATAATAATCAATAAATAACATTAAATGTATAAATGCAAGGGTCATTAACTGACCCAAAATTGTCACACTCCCTGTGTTGAAAGTTCAAGAAAAAAATCTGAATTAAACATATAGGCCTAATCTTTATTGTTAAGCCCTGTTAAAAATTATAAAGTTCCTTCTGCTTATGAGCTTGCTGCGAAATTGTCCCCAAATAACCTAATGATTTGTGTGTGTGTGTGTTATCTCCACCGCTGCAGAAGACGAAGCTGCACGTCCCGCTGGTGCTGAACGCAGGCCCCAGGTGGCTGCTGGATGTGTCTTGGCAGGGAACAGATGACAACAAGAACAACTGTGTGGTTTACAGCAAAGGTAAGAGGACGCTTTATCTGCCCCGCACCAAACACACCAGCACCGCACACTTCCGCTATCTGCATCTCTTTTCTTTCTTTCCAGTTTGACCCGCGCGTGTGTGTACAGCTAATGCTCAGAGATGTTTAGTGTGGCTTCGGTTCTCTGTCTCTTACATCTATTAGCAGTGTGATTTGTAATGTAAGGTCGTGGGGTCACAGGTCATTGTGGTTTTGCTACGAAAAATGTCATTCGCTGACATGTTTCCAAATGCATTTCAACAGTGGATGGCCCAAAGGCGTGACTGATTCATGCGTGTTTCTTCAAGCATCAAACTGCGCACGTGTAGCAAATCATCTGGACTTCAAACGCAACATTAATAACCCATCCTTGCTGTCTAAACTTCACACAGTATGAGTGAGAATACACAGCTACAGGTAGCAGCACATTAAAACTCAATATTTCATTGCTTCTTGCATGTTTCGCATCAGTTTCAAAGTGAAATGTCCAGTGAGTGGCACTACAAAAAGTGCTATGTTTTATCCAAAACAGACGTGAGACGTGAATCTAGCAATGTTTTATTACGTTTGTTGTTGTAGGTATTGCAGCAGTTCGGAAATTATATGTCCAGTGAGATGTGCTAAAATGTTAATGCTCTATCGTGTTTGAAAATAATGTACCATTTGCACTCAGCACCTGCCTAAACCTAACCGATAGTGTTAACAAAAGCAAATCTGAGGTAAAAATCCATTTAATTAAGTAACCATGCTATCTTAGCTTGCTTCTGCTAGTCTTTGAGCTCTTTTGTTGTGACGAGTGTGTTTCACAAAACTCATATCTGTACCAGATGAGCTACCGAGCAAGTTTACTACAGTATGTCGGACCAGCCATGCATATGCAGCTGGTTTTGTGATGCAAACGTCAAAATGTATTACAAATAATGCACTATGGTAAAACTGTTTTGAGGTCATAACATAGTATTATGCAAGAAACTGCTCAAAAATAAGTCTTTATTAATTGATAATCTGCCCCTGTAATCATTATGTGTGTTAACACTTTTACTGCCATTAGTGGTCATTTCAGCTGGAAACTGCAGTGAATTGTTTGTATAGGTATGTTATGGAGTTTTGTAAAAACGTAAGTTACATTGTACAAAAAATGTTCAATACAATTTTGTGTTTCAGCTAATAGCACGTTAATACAGTTTTACTGTAGAAACAACTAGATTTTCTGAGGAAAATGTGTCTCTGTTTGTAAGCTGTTTGGGGGTTTTCGTATTGCTGCATGGTTGCTAGGGTTGTTGTTTGGTGGTTGTCAGGGCGTTGCTGGGTAGTTGCTAGAGTGTTGTGTGTGGTCATTATTTTGGCTTGAGTCTATCAGTGTAAGTCAACCGATATTTTTTGTCCAGTAAATCTCTCAACAACCTCTTCTTAACAAGGTAAAAGGTATTAGCTGGGGTGTTAGCGAAGTAATTTGGCTCATTTCAGTCTTCAGCCTAGCATGATACATTTTTTTATGAGAAGCATGCTGACATGACAATTTGAAGTGTTTTTCTTTATGAACACATGCTTTGATGGCTATATTGCATTGAGGTGCATGTATAAAAAAGTAAATAAACAAAGTACAAGGATTCCAGAGCGAGAGCTCTCATTTAGCCGAATGTTTTTCAGATGATTATGACTCTCTCTGCGCTGAAACAGAGATTATTTCCCCTCAAAATGAACACGAGGCAGACGTGGGATTTTTCGTTTCCCAGCTCTCATCTTCTAATCACTGCACTGCACTGTGGGGCTGATCCTCTTTACCAGCGCCTTCATTTGTGCACGTTATCAGCAAATCATTAAAGTTTTGATAAGCTGTTAAAGAAGATTACGCAGTTCTTTTAAAATCGTCTAATCTTTTTGCAAGGAGACTGAATATGGGAAACAAAAAGGCTAATAACAGGATTTCTGGAGTGTTTTGTTAAGTCTCTATAATTTCTTCTCTTCCTTCATATTTAATAGTGAGAGAGAATGACTCCACTGCGAGGTCACTGATTCATCTTTGCTGAACTGTATTTTATCAAACGGATAGTTACAGTTTTGGATGCTGATAGGTCTGACTGGATATTTAAATGTGTAAATGCATGCTTTTGCCATCTTTCAATGCTCACTTAAAGTTAATATTTAAATATTGTAATTCATATTTTAAATAATGTTTTAAACAAATAATTTAATAACGCTGTTAAATGTAACATTTAGCAAATCTCAAAATGAATAATCAGTTTCCATTTTGTTAATATTATCAGTTGTAACAATGCCTAAATTCACTAATAAAATTTAAGATGGGTTTATTTATTTATTTATAAAACAAAATAGAATTTTAATTTCAGCCTTTTATCATTTGTTATATTTGGCCGTAACATTAATTAATTCATTATATGCACTTTTTTGTAAGTGTTTGCCAAAAAATTGGGGATTAAATAAATAAATATGTACATAAAAAAAAAAAATGAGTCTCTGAGAAAGAAAATAATGCACATTTTCCCTGTTGGCTGACATGCTTGTTTAGGATACAGCACAGATTTTTTGACATTTTATTGCGAATAGTTGCATCAGCGTTCTCTCAAGGCCAGTCCAGTCCCTGTACACAACATCATCCTCACCGTGCTAAAACACTTTCTATGAACAGACACACATGGTGAAGATGGGAATTGTGTGTTTGCTCCAGTAATAAATGCATGTCACAGTCCTGTACAGTTTAATCTATTATTTAAACTGTATTCAGGCCTTTTGGGTGTGTGTGATTTCCTGCGGGCTGCTCTGAGCGACCAGTGGAGGACACACTGAAAATAGTAGCGAGAATAATCAGGAAAACTAGAAACAGCACACCTGTAAACAAACACTTAACTTATTATCTTCCATCTTTTTAGCCTTTCCTTTATCCTCTGTATTTCTTGGTTTTGGCTCAAATGAAATATGTTTATTGCCGTTTCTGAATATAGATGCTTTAATTTTAAAAAATATATATATATATATATTTTTTTTTTAATGACTTTTGAATGAACATTACAAGGTCTGTGCACATTTCTGCTTTTTTCATTTTTTTCCTCTTCAATATATTATTGTGGAATCATCGATTTTAGATAAACCCGCCTCTAAACAGCATGCAAAAACAAAATGAACTGCGATTGGTTGATTTACATGTCAGTCAGATGTTCTTTTCCTACATAAGTGGGCGGTTCTTGGCCAGGTATATGGTGAGAGTTGAAAGTCTGGCTCTTCGTGACTAAATTAACAGCTTTGAATTATCACAGATCTGACACTTATTTTGTCTTAAAGCCAATTTATTATTTATGTAACCTACTGTAGTTGTGTTGTTTTAATGTGCCTGTCAGACACTGAAATGACACTCAAAATTTATTATTTTGAAATTTGGGCAGCAGAGAGTTGAGCTCTCAGATATTCTGCTCTAGTGTGTCTGATTATTTAAAGGTCACCTAAAAGTTTCCTCTAAGCCTCTTAGAAGCAGGAACAGTCAGATAGAGCGTGTCAGAGGAGTCGAGGGGGAAATTTGGCCATTGTGCATGTGGAAATTGACCAGTGTAACGAGAGCGTTTTACATAAGCTCATAGACCGCAGGACTAGACTAATTCACTGTGTCTTTGTGCAGCTCATATTCTGTAATTCCTCTCCATCTGATTCTCCTCCACACATCTCTATTGTGCGTTTGCTGTGACAGAGTCAGAGCAGAGACACAATACCTTGACCTCCATCGCTGCCTTGACCTCCTGCCTTTTCTTTTCATAATCTTCTGTCTCCAATCTTCTATCTGTGTATATAGGCACTAGGGATGGGAATCCTAAAGAACTGAGTGATTCTTATTCAGATCTGATTCCACTTAAAGGGATAGTTCACCCAAAAATGAAAATTTGATGTTTATCTGCTTACCCCCAGGGCATCTAAGATGTAGGTGACTTTGTTTCTTCAGTAGAACACAAACTAAGATTTTTAAGTTTTTTGACTCTCAAAGCCGTGATTCCCATCCACTGACATTATATGGCTGACAGACTGCAACGGCTTGACTTAAAAATCTTCGTTTGTGTTCTACTGAAGAAACAAAGTCACCTACATCTTGGATGCCCTGGGAGTAAGCAGATAAACATCAAATTTTCATTTTTGGGTGAACTATCCCTTTAACAAATCCAGTTCTTCAGTAGTTGTTTAATGATTCAAATGATTCTTTTAGTACACTGAAGAAGGACCCCGTAATTAGGTTAAGACACTATAGACAAAACAATTTTTTTCTACGCACTGGTCAATTTTTTTTAGATTTTTTGTCTATTTTGCTTCCATAACATCCAATTACAATACATATCAAAAGGCTGTTTTCTCAAAATATGTTTTATTTTTCTCCAATATGTCCACAGAATGCAATTAGAATTTAGAAACTGGCTTTATCTAGTGTTTATATTTCTGTTATGAAAGTGTATGCAAATTTGTGCATATTTATTTAGATAATGCCCAATTTACATATTTAAACAACATTTAAGAAAATTTGTAATACAAAACAATTGTCTTAATGTACTATGATCAATCAACTGTGGATGTATGAGGATATCTATTAGTTAAATATGTTTTACCATATTCACCTGTGGTGTCAAGCCTTAAACAAAAATACTAAACAAAAGTCATTAAACTGAGTTTGGAACTAATTTTCTTTTTGATGGTCTCAAAAGAGTAATTTTTCAACCATTTCAACATATAACATATGTTGTGTGTTTGTCATTGTATATAATGAGACTTTTTATATTATTATTATTATTAATTATTGGTGCCAAGTTTTACCTTATAACATTCGGTTGAAACTCACAGTTAAATATGATTTATTTAGCAGTGGTGCTGTAAATTCAATATTAATGCAGAAGCGCTATCAGAACCAAATGTCATGCAAATTATTTTGTTGCCATTTTATATTGGAATTGGTTCTGAATACAAGCCCATTCTCGATTCCCAACCCTAATAGGCACTGAACTGTTTCATCACTGTACAAAACCGAACCTTCAAACGTATATTTATCTGCATTTGTGTGCATGTATTTGTGTAAGCGCAGTGCTGGGTGAGGGGTTTCAATCTGACAATAAAGCGCTAGAAGACAGACACATGCCAGCTGAGTTTGGAACGACACAAAAGACAAACACTGTCATGTTTTAAACTGTTAAGGCCATTAAATTGTTTTCATTTCATCTTCCCTTTTGAAAAGCATGGAGGCAAAGCACATGGAGGTGCCAGGTTTATTATCTCTTATCTTTGAACAGCGGAAAATGCTGCAACGCATAATAACCAAACAACTGCACACAATGTAAAATTTCATTATCAGGGTGTTAAAACTGGGTTGTACCCTGAAGGGGTCCCCACCACAGCTCTGAGCGCCAGCGTAATTATGTTTAATTAAAATACAACAGAGATCAACAGAATCATTTTCATTAGGAAATTATTAATGATTCTACCGTAACAATAATTGATTGCAGTGAGCCGGGCTGCAAGTACAGACGGTCAGAGAGAGAGAGAGACGGGAGAGTTGCATAATTTTACGTTGAGAGCACAAACACACACACATATAAACACAATTTGTTGGACATAAAGTGTACTAAAACAAGACAGTGTCATTGTAATGAGACCAGAGGCTAACAAAAGGAATTGTGTTGAACATTGCCAAATTATATTTGATGAACTGTGATATTTTATGACTAGTAACAGGAGGATTGAGAGTTAAAATAACCTCAAACAGCTCTTACAGCTGCTGTTTTGAGAGTTTTCAGAGGGAGTGAGTACTATGGCACAGTGATGGCAGTACCATGGTACTTTTATATATAAAATTGTACTGAGTCTGTGTTCATGTACCAATTGAATATAACTATACTTACTGAACCATCGCTTACAAAAAAGTACCATGGTACTACCATGTTTTTTGGACATGGAAGCATGCTAGAATCATGGTATTCTTGGAAATACAGTGTACTGTAAATATCATGGTACATGAATTTCAGTACTGTGAAACTATCTGAACTACCACCTGAAATGCTAGGCATATTTCAATGTAGCATAGTATTATTACTGATGACATGATTTATTTGTAAGGATAGTAAATGTGCAAAAAACATGATATTGCTATGATGGTACACATCCAAAAAAACATTGTATTACCGTTGCCCATATTCAAAAAACATGGTAAAACTATGGTAAATTAAAGAATATAGTATTACCATTGTGCATATAAAAATATGTTATTATAATGGTACTGTAACTGTACATATTCAAAAAGCATGGTACTACTATGGTATTACAATGGTGCATTTTCAAAACAACAACAACAACATTGTATTATTATGGTACATTAAAAAATGGTTTTACCATGGTGTATATTAGAATCAATCAAAATAAACATGGTATTATCATGGTACATATTCAACTTTTAAAAAGCATGGTATTGCCATGGTCCCTATTCAAAAAGGGACCATAGTAGTATCATGGTATTCTCAGAAGTACCATGTGCAATAAATGCCAAGGTACATGAATTTCAGTATTATGGTATATTTCAGAGTACCATAGTATTACCATTGATGCTTACATTTTTTTGTAAAGATGGTAAATGTCCAAAAAAAACATTTTATTGCTTTTGTACACATTCAAGAAACATAGTATTACCATGGTGAATTTTCAAATTAAATATGGTATTATCATGGTACATATTAAAAAATACAATACTATGGTTATTAAAAAAACATGGTAATACTATGGTACATGTTTTATCATTAACATGTATTATCATGGTACAAAAAAAATACTATGGTAAACATTTTTTTTTAAATAATAGGGTATTACTATGGTGCCTGTTCAAAAAAGTATAACATTACCATTGTGAATATTCAGAAAATATGGTAATATAATGGTACATGGAAAAAATACATTACCATAATACCAATACAATCAAATATGTATTACTGATTCTTTATGCAGAAGGCTTTAATGACACTGCTGTGTTTCATTCTGCATAATTTGTCAGTATGTACAGCTTTAGCGAGAGCGTGCTGAACTCGTAGTTCTCTAAATAAATATAGAGCAGAACGATGTTGTCGCTCGGCTCCGAAGCGAAAAGCTGGTATGCATTGCACCTGCTGCCTTATTATACTCATGCTGTGATCAGCGGTAGCTGGATGCAATAATTGCATGCCAATGTGCATTGGCTCGTTTAGTTTACACTCGAAGTAGATTAGTCTATCGAAGCGATATCCCAATTCGTCGGTCACCGACGTGACTCGGAGTGACCGACTGAAAGGGAACATAGTATAACCCCATTGTGCATATTCAAAATAAAGACAGAAAATGGAATTACCATGGTTCCTGTTTTAAAAAAGTATTACATAACCATTGTGCATATTCAGAAAATTTGGTAATATAATGGTAAATGGGGGAACAAAGATATTACCATAATACCATGGTGTATGGTCAAATATGTATTACTGATTCTTTAGGTAGAAGGCTTTAGTGACACTGCTGTGTTTCACTCTGCATAATTTGTCAGTATGTACAGCTTTAGTAGTGCTGTGTGTGTGTGTGGATCACAACCTCCTGCTGCTACTATTAATTATGATTCAATTGTGTAGCTCTGGAGCTGCTAAGAGTGATGTTCAACTCCCCCGTGGCATTTCTAATCAGCTCATGAAGTACCTGCACCTGCAGTGTGTGTGCATGTGTGTGTGTGCGTGCATGTGTGTGTGTGTTTCAAGAGTGCACGCACTCTTCCTCTCTTGTAAGAGTGTGTGGGCTTGATGATTTAACCTGCATAATTGTATAATCGATGTTGAGAAATGCCTGTGCATCGATTTCCAGAGGGCAGACAGATCTCAGTGTCACTGTGAGAGCTGAGCTTTAATACACTGTCTGGAGCTGAGCCTTCAATACAGAGACACACAGAGACAGTGAACACTCCACTTCCTGTATCCCACGATACATCAGCAGATTATGGCAAAGCATCTGGTATGCTGAGCTCTTCATGATGCTACTGAAATAATATAGACTTTAAACATGCTGTAATGCATGTCCTGGTCATATTTCACCCCAAAAACCAAAGAAAATAATGTTTATAGTTGAATATTTT
>NW_015652278.1:605066-607277 GCF_001515625.1 Sinocyclocheilus rhinocerous | reverse complement strand
AATAAAATATGAATGAATATAATAGGGCTCATTATCATATATATATATATATATGAAGAAAACAATCCTTATTATGCTGATCAAAATGTTATATTTTTGACATTTTTGACAGTTTTATTTATCTCACATCTCAAGTTTTTAAAATGTTTATATATATATATATTTTTTTTTTTTGTATTATTATTATTATATAATTAAATTGTAATGCATTTAGATATTTTGGTAGTATTTTATGTTTAAAAATAATAAAAAATCTTTGTATTACATTATAATACAATATACATTTAAATATTCTTATTTTCATTTTAATTTGGGGGTGAAATATGACCCCCATCCATTTAACCACATACTCTCCCTCCAAAAACGATTGACAGGTTGAGAACAATTTCTGATATGCTAGATTTCTGATTGGTTACAAAAACGCAGGCCGCTCCCTAGCTCTTTTTTTTTTTTGGTTGTTTCCAGAGCCTGTGGCTGTCACAGAGACAGGTGTGGTTTCTCAGGACACATATTTCCTAGATATTCAGTGTGTGTGAGATGATGGGGCCACAAAGCTCAGTAAAATAGATGTCTACAGTAGGAAGAGTGGCTATATTTTCTTGTTTATTTCTTCTTTGTGTACAGTGTGGTGACAATTCTTGTTTTGTGTTCTGTGATTCTTCACACTCGAACTATATGTACCGTGATGCTCATTTCCCATTTCTAAATCTGTAAAATCCACCCACGCCGTGACTATTTTTTCCATCTGCAGATATTTTTCACCATTGCATGTTTAAGCACATTATTGTGATTATCTATCTTTTGCGCCTTTGGACATCAGCATAAGTGGATTTAGAGGCTTTCCTGTGTGTTGATTTTAAGTTTGGGCTCGAGTCTCTTTAAGTATGGGCAGAATGGAGGACTTATCACCAAACGATTAGGATTATGAATATCATCATACATTCTTACAGCATAATCAACAAGGAGCACTTGAAAAAGAGTCGTTGACATATCTGTGAGTGTTTAACTATAGAATAATTGAATGGAAAATTACTCGCTTGAAAGGCTGCAATATAACAAAGAGTGAAAAATTTAAGGGGGTCTGAATACTTTCCGTACCCACTGTATATTCTTTTTGCCTTATAAGCTCTTGAACCGTCTGAAGTCTCAGAAACCAATAAAACAAATTGACCATCATCACATTTTTAAAAAATCAGCCATTTTATTCTTGAAGAAAGAAACATTTTGTCTTATAGTAAAAATTATAGTAATAAAATCAACACCACACTACATTCACAACCTATTTTACTTAATAATCTACTTAATAATTTACTAATCTGACATTTCTAAGTGAAATCGGATATTGAACCAGTAAAAATTGTTGGGTTGAACTTGATTGGACCCTTTGGGATTTGATTGGATCATGAAAACTGATTTGTGGACGAATAGCGAAACACATCTCGGTTAAAGTCATCTGGTGTACAGGTTTGGGAGAAGAGAGCAAGAGAGAGAGTAAATGCATCTGAAACCATCAGGCAGGTCACTAGCCGCCCACTGAGTGAGGATGGATGGTGATCCAGTCATCTTGTCTCCTCGGCTGCAGGGCTGCACTCTTTATGCAGCATAAAATTACTGTCAGCCCGCATAAATACCTCCTCCGAGAGGTCACTAATGCCTATTACATGCACGTTGCATGCACACATTTACTGTACACAATTTACTGTACACAGTTCTCATATAATCATCATCATCACTTGCTCTGACGTTAAAGGGATAGTTCACCCAAAAATGAAATTCTGCTACCATTCACTCACCCTAAAGGCGGGCGTACACGGTGCGATTTTTGCTGTCGTACGAGCTCGCAGGCAATTTTTTTTTCTCTCGGGAGAAAATCGCAGATGCTCGCATGATCGCGGTTTGTACCGTGTGAGAAGAATTACGGGCCGATCCGAGAAAGTTACGAGCACCTCCTGTCCTCCCCATAATTTTCAAACATGTAAAAAAAAATCGGATGCCGTCGGTTTAAATTCGTGGTGTATGTGCGATTGAACGAGACGATTTGGCGATCCATCTGAAGTTGACCAATCAGAAGATGACAAAAAAGATAATTTTAGTTTAATTATACAGTTCTATTTTTTATTTGTTATTCCGAATGTGCCAAATTTGCCGTTCAGCTTTATGAATGAATATGCCTGTTGTATTTCCGGCAAAACGAGCAGAAATTCAGAAATG
>NW_015652278.1:556296-603512 GCF_001515625.1 Sinocyclocheilus rhinocerous | reverse complement strand
TTTTTTTCTCTCGGGAGAAAATCGCAGATGCTCGCATGGTCGCGGCTCGTACCGTGTGAGAAGAATTACGGGCCGATCCGAGACGTTTCGAGCACCTCCCGTCCTCCCGATAATTTTCAAACATGTCAAAAAAAATCTGATGCTGTCGGTTTAAATTCGTGGCGTATGTGCGGTTGAACGAGACGATTTGGCGATCCATCTGAAGTTGACCAATCAGAAGATGACAAAAACCATATTCTATAATCATTTTAGTTTAATTATACAGTTCTATTTTTTATTTGTTATTCCGAATGTGCCAAATTTGCCGTTCAGCTTTATGAATGAATATGCCTGTTGTATTTCCGGCAAAACGAGCAGAAATTCAGAAATGACCTACTCCCTCGAGTTCTTTATGAAGAACAGAAAGTCCATGCTTTTCAGCCATTCTCTTTGCCATGTCCTTTGTCTTCGTTTTTTTTTTTTTTGGACGTCACAAGCCCCCTACCACAAAGAAAACTATTTCGTCCTCAGAATCCATATTTTTATGAATGGCGCGAAACGTAATGCTTACATCAGCGTTTGTAAAATCGTAGTAAATTTGTGTCGTGTGTGACTGCCTCCGTACGATTTTCGGATAAACTCAATCGTGACATGTGCCAGAGCTCACGACGTTCCGACCTTCAGAATCGCACCGTGTAAGACCCCCACCCTAAAAAAAAATTCCAATACAATAAAAGTACCATTAAGAATTATAAAAAGGCTGATATCAAAAATCCATTTTACTGTTCAACTCGTCCCAAGCAATCCATTGTTTCTGAGACTGGTTTTGACAGGCTTTAGGTAAATGCTGACTGGGTGATATTGTTGATATACTGTTTTTCAATATTTTGATGTTAGATTTTTTGATACTTGTGTATTTGCTCTAAAATAGCCTAAATGATGTGACGTGATTCACTTAATTTAATCAAGCCATTGTTGCTAACTAAAACAACAACAACAAGAAAACTTTTTAAAAATCATTTTCATTTATATTCACCAATATTACAATATGCAGTAATGTTTAGCTACACATATAGTTTACTATTACAATGAATTATTGTAAATAAATGAAATGACTAAGGCTATAAACATTTTTGACTGATGGGGAAAATCAATCAAAACAAAGTTGTGCATCGGTTCACAGGACGGTTTGAACTGATTCAAGGAAATTAACTGAATTTACTTTAAATCTGTTTTTGTTATTGACATTTAACTCAGAAATGCTGAAAACAAATCACATGATTTGTGAATGAGTCATTCAGATTTGTTTAGTGAGCTGAGTCAATTGATTCATTGAAAAGATCTGACTCAAAACAATGATTAATGTGCAAATCAGACACATCATTTTGCTCATAAAGTGATTTAAATTTTGATTTTGTTACAATAAATGACCCAGCCCAAATAATTGTCGAAATTATTGTGGAATATGTTGTGTCAGTATGTTTGTCCTGTCCTTCTCTCATTCATCCTTCAGACCATAAACATGCCTCCTGACCACCCCATAACTACTGCTTATTCTGTTCCTGAGCACTGCAGCGAGAAAGAGAGAGCGAGAGAGCGAGGTGATGGTAGCGCCATCTGTCCAGTCTCTGTGGGTATTGTCATAAAGAGGGCCTAATGTTGTCATCATCCTTACATGGCAGAGGTCATTACCGTTTATAGAGGCACATGAAACTTTATGGCAAATGAACTCATGCTGTCATGATGTGAAAAGCAATGAAACAGGATCTGAACAAAAGCCGCACAATGAACTTGCATGACCTGCCATGTAAATTAAAGGCACACTGTGTAACTTTTGCCACTCTAGTGGTTAACAAACAAAACGGCATGCATCTTGTGGAGGAACAATGTAGCCGGAGCTACTTCAGTGTGTTTATGGATAAAATGAGTAATGCAGGTACTGGGCTACTTTGCAGCAGATGTCGCCCTGACAGGTCTAAATTAGGTTTTATAGGCGTACCATAGTGATTCAGGATAAGACATAAACACAGTTTTGGAAGATGGATTCATGATGTACTCGCTCATTGTATACATTTTGTAAATTCTAAAAAAGGTATGTGGTGTAAGGTCAAAAATGATAAGACTTCTGCTTTCCTGTCCCAAACCTATCTTCAGTAACAAAAGGGCCATTTGGCATTCCTGAAGACACAGAGGTGCTGATAGTGATCAGGCCTGTAGGCCAACATGTGTATACATCGGGGGTCTGCTAATTATCACACTCTTTTGCCCAGTGGGCGAAGCTGTAATCTGCTGATTGGTCAGTTTGAATGTCTCACATTTGGTTTTTAGTCACATGGTCAAGAAAGGGATAAAAGAGGACTGTAACTGTTGCTCTCTCTCTTTCCTTTGCTACCTCTTTTGCTTTGATATTGTTATTAAACCATTTCAATTATTAATTATGTGCTAACTAGTCTTGATTCAACATTAATATCGAAGTGCTACCTATTGCAATACAATATAGACACTTAATAGCAACGCTCTCCCACATATTTAGCTATTCTAACTGCGCTTATTTCCGTCGTTGGTATAAGTGGCAGTGGGTGGTAATAGACTAGAAATGTACAGTTTTATACCATCGTGCTGATAACGTTTCTTTAGTCATTCGGCAATCCTACAGCCTGAACCACTGTAGGGAAACCATCCTTACAGTGGTGTACCTTTAAGTAATGTAAATTTTTTGAGAGGTAGAGGTGAGTTTGTGAGTGTTTTAAAACTCAATTATTTTTCATGAAATCCCATGTGTTTTGTGTTTGAAGACTTCTAAGAAACTAGTCGCTGGTTTTTAAAATAGAAAAAAATGTCAAATTTATTGTTTTTAATTTATTATAAAATTTATTTTATTTTAAAATATAAAATTTTAAATGATATATTGTATTTATTTTGCATGGGATATTTTACAATCACAAATTATTTTAATACATAATGTTATAATTATATTTATCGTTAGAAACAATAAACCACTGGATTTAGTGTTTTAACTATGTATTCATTATCAATTCATTGCAGTCAATTTGTGTGATATTTGCAAATAAAATCATTTTATTTCAGACAGAAAAATAAAAATATGGCAAAAATGTCTTTATTGTTTTTAAACCTGTGATTACAATTATTATGTTACTAAATCAACAGGAAATATTTCTGAATGTTTTTGTTTCTTTTTAATGAATACTACTTAGGTGATATTTGTGGTTTTATTATCCACAGCAGTTTTAACCACAAGTATGAATTTTGCTGTCATCATTTTTGCAATTCCATTCAATGCCACTTGTGGTGTAAAAATTACACAATATGCACTTTTACATCTGTTTGTGGTGCCTTTACGCTCACTGATGAACAGTTGCTTGTTTTTAACCGCTCTCTGTGTGTGTTTATAAGTGAGGGTGATTTCTGGGTCGCCGCGAGGTTGCCTGCTTTTCACTCGAGCCGGGCTTCGGGTTGATTTAAAGACCGTTAGGAATGGCAGCAAGAGGGAGAAGACAAAAAAAAAAGACTGTCGACAAATCAACTCACAACGATGCCTCTCAAGGTTTCAGCTGCAACCTATTCAGCAGGAGAAAAGAGAAAAATATATATACACTCTATCCTGTCAGGGGCTTTTGGCTTATCTTGAGTGACTGTCAAGGCTGGGAATATCAGGGAATGGACAGAAACATATAAAATTAATAAGCTCCTGGATGTTGTCGGAAGTTATGATGCTTCCATAAATCCTGGTTTGATCAGAGAGGACAAGGCTTAAAGCCGGAGCCGCCTAACGCACACTGTGAGTGTTTTTGGGCCTGGCTTCTCATTCTGTCACGGAGATAGAAGCCCTTAGCTGGCGAAATAAGATTTATCTTCCTTCCTCCCCCTTTCATGACTGACAAATCTGAGAAAGCTGGAGGCGACTCGGCAGCCATTACTACCTTTAATAAAGGGCATGGGCTCAGCAAGGTGAAACTTGGGCCAAAAGCAAAAAAAAAAAGAGAAGAGAAAAGAAATTGGAGATTTTAATGGCGGCAAGAGGATATTTCCCATAATGCAACTTTAAAATACAGTAATGTACTGTGTAACTGTTTTACAGTAAAGTACAGTTCATATTACAGTTAAATACTGTGTAATTTACAGAAATCGCTAACAGTGTACTTATCAGTTGTACATCCCGTGTTGGGTGAAAGGTCGAAGAGCTTTTTGTTTGTTTGTTTGTTTCTTATAGCAAAAGGATGGATGCTATCTGTCCTAGCATCCAAACGGCAAGGCTTTCTGGAGTGGTGCGGGTAATATTTCATGTCAAGAATTAGGCAAGTGAACCTCTGTGATTTTTTCAGTGGGTGGCGGAGAGAAACATTGATCATCGTCTCAGCAGTGAACAACGATGCATTGGCTTTTTCAAGAAGATGTTCTGTGTGCAAGTACATTCGTTGCAGGGTAATTAAATGCTGAGGTTGTGTGCAGTGTGTGTGTGTTTCATACAGCTTGAGCGTGTAAGAGGTTGCAGTTGTCATCAGAAAGAAAAAAATAAAACACAACATTAACGATGCTTGCTGGACCAAATTAGAAAAACTGTATTTCAGTTTGAGGGGTTGTATGGACAATATGTCATGCTTTCTGTGCATGTCAATACAAACCAGCAATTCCTCAGTACATTTGTATTTAAGTGTCACTTCAGAAATCATTCTAATATGCTGATTTGCTGCTTAAGAAACATTTCTTATTATTATCAATGTTAAAAACAGTTGTGCTGCTTCACATTTTTTTGTGGAACCATGATACAAAAAAAACGTTAACAATAATTTAAATAAAAATGTAAACGCTAAAAAATTAATGTTAAATGCTACAAGTGATTTTTAGTATCCCAACATTTTTTTTTATTTTTTTTTTGGATGGCTGTTGTGTTTCATTTTAAACATTTTTCAAAAATAGTACTCTATTTGTGTGTAAAACATTTTTAATTGGCAAAATAAATCAATAAGTAAATGATTATGCACCTTTAACAGTGAGCTAGAGGAGATTTTAACTGCTTTAACTATCTTGACTAAAGGTCCCGTAAATGCATTCTGTGAATAAGTGTTTTCTAGGAAATAATTGAATTGAGTGTTTGACGTCTGCGCTCTGGGTGCTTTACTGCTGGACTGGTTCTGAGCTGAAGTCTCTCAGATTATCCTGTGAATTGCTCTACCTGTGAAGTCTCCGGTTCGCCGATGGCTCTTCTGCATGAATTATTCAGATAGGCAGAATCCTCACAAAATGCTCGTGAAGGATGTGAATTCTGCTCACTGGTAAACAGATTTTAGCGATTTTCTGCTCCGAATCCCTTCTGAGTTGAGTTGTGCCTCGGTGGCAGTGACGGATAATTACATCACATCTCTGTTTCCTCCAAACTTTCCCCTGAACCCATTGCAACCCACCCCACATCACTTTGTCCACATCCTGAACTGAATCACATTTACCGCCTACCCTAGTCTCTAGTCATTTAAGTGGTGAGGAAAAATAGTCCCCACATATTGAAATGACCAGCCGAATTTATTTATTTATTTATGCATGTATGTTTAAAAGGATAGTTAAGTAAATGATGCCAAAAATTTCATTTTTGTGTGAACTATCCCTTTAAAGACAAGCAGTTTGGAAAATGGATTTATTTATTATAAATAATAATTACATTAATATGTATATAGTCAAAATTAGTGAAAATATCGGTAAATCGATATATCGGTCGATCTCTAGTCAAAATGATTGAATGAATAAATAAATATAGAATTTTGATGTGTAAATATTTATGTAATTTATATTATTGGGCACAATATGGGATGCAAAATAAATAGTTGACAAATACACCTGCCAGTAGGGTTAATTCTGGAATTGGTAACTGAAAACATTCTTTTTTGCGTGATTATGCATCACTGATAGGTGTCGGTATAATGTTCAAGACTAGTTCCATATCAGCCAATGCAATAGTAAATGAAGTATTGCATCTTTAAGCATAACATTAACAGTAAACCTGCTGTAAAGCTCTGTGGTTCAGTGGAGCTGTCTGTGTGTGTGTCTCTGTGGTTCAATGGAGCTGTGTGTGTGTGTGTGTGTGTACCTACTTAACCATATTTTGGTCCTCGTTTGTAAAACTGGTATAAAAATAAAGTAAACAAAGTTTTTTTTTTATTGTAAAAATGCAGAAAGTTTCCTGTAAGGGGTAGGTTTAGGTGTAGGGTTGGTGTAGGGCGATAGAAAATACAGTTTGTACAGTATAAAAACCATTACGCCTATGGAATGTCCCCATTTAGATAGCTAAGTAAACGTGTGTGTGTGTGTGTGTTGTGGGCTGCAGTCTGACCTTCACCCAGGCAGTATTTGGGAGGGCACATCTAAAGCTACTGACCCACACTGGACCGCACTAGAGAGGAAACGCAGCAGACATGAAGGAGTGGCGTTTGGCAGGAGCCCAACCGGGGGAGAACACCCGACCCCGCTCACAGTGTGGACACATGAGTGTGTGTGTGTGTGTGTTTCTGAGATTATGGACAGTGTCATAAAACACCTACTAGTGCAGTACAGAGGGTTCAGGGCAGCTCCAGCATTCCAGAGCAGATGGGAGGAAAGGACACTCACACACACACACACACACACACACAACCTAATAAGAATGAGATGCACTCCTCCAAACTAAAGGTCTGAATAGGTCTCATTAATTTACTTGCCATCCCTGAGAAAAGTTTTATTACTTAGATCTTTCTCATTCATAGCTCAAGACACTCTTTGTTTACATTTCATTTAAATATCATTTAACTTTACGTTTAGGTGTTTCTCACAAATATTGTGGAGACACTGGGTCTTTTCTTAGGAACTAAAATCTAAGAAGCAGTTAAAGCAATCATCTCCATTTGGTCTCACTGCAGGCACAACTGAGGAATGAATGGGATTTTTCCCTGACCTTGGTGTCAAATCTGAACACAGTTTGGGACATTTTTGGGACCACCTGAGGAGACTCGTGTGAGAATACTGCTGTTTTCTCAGAAGACACAATTAAGGTGATTTTTCTGACTTTTGAATACAGACTTTGAGATCTTTGCATATGTAAGCATAGTTTGAGGAATGGAAATTAGACAAGCAGATGTTATATAATCAACTGTCAATTAATAATTTTTAAGACATTTCTTCATTTCATTTCAACATTGATTTATGTCACCAGTCAAAACTGCATTTTCTATCTATCTATCTATCTATCTATCTATCTATCTATCAAAAACCTAATTTCAAAGCAGTCTGACTGTCAAACACCGCTTAATTTGCTCAATAATGTCCATAGGCTAGTATTGTTGTTCTCTCCCTCCTGATTAAAGCTACAACAAGAATTTCCCATGTGTCGTAGCGTTTGATAATATTTGCTTCTAATCGTCAGAAGACTCACACTACTTCTATTAGTGAACATTAGCCATTTAAAGCTGTTTACACGCTGCAATCAAGGCCATTGGCCGCCTTTACCACTCCACAGATAAATAAAGCACAAAGTTTGTTTTCCTACTTTGTCTTTGAGCTCCTTCGATGCAGAGGAGAGACCAAAACCCCAAAGTCGGAGGCAGGAAACGCTCCTGTACCGCAGCTTTGTCATCACGCTTAAAGAATTTCTGTTTAATGTACTGTAATGTGGAATTCAGCAGGGACCAGTTTAATTGAGTTTTACACAAACCAGTTGGGAGCGGCGCTGGAAGCTAGGTGATGTTGAGGTTCTTAATCTGTCTCTCCGTAGAGGGTTGTTGACGAAGTGGTTCTTTCTCTTTGTGCGGGGAAAAAAGAGGAAGCCTAGGAAATGATACATCCGTGGATAAAACCAATTGGCAACCCTCAAAGGGAACGAGGTTGATAAGACAAATCCAGCACTTGTAGAGAAATAAAAGAATCCAACTGTTCATTAAAGGTGGAAACAAAACAGGCGATTGAGAAGGCAGGCCGGCCGGTCGAAAGAGGAGAGAGAGAGAAAGAGAGAGGCAGGCAAAAAGAGATGGCTCCTATCAGAAAGGATTGGAAAATAATCAAGGATTTGTGAGCTGAATTAATAACCAGACAAATACAGATTTTTTTTTTTCCCGCTTTCGCAAAATTAGGAAGGATGGACCACAATTATCTAACACAGGACACTGTTTAGCTGCACTTCCTCCTAATTATGAAAGATAACTCAAATCTAGAGCGAAAGAGGAGAGAGAGAGAAAGAGAGAGGCAGGCAAAAAGAGATGGCTCCTATCAGAAAGGATTGGAAAATAATCAAGGATTTGTGAGCTGAATTAATAACCAGACAAATACAGATTTTTTTTTTTCCCGCTTTCGCAAAATTAGGAAGGATGGACCACAATTATCTAACACAGGACACTGTTTAGCTGCACTCCCTCCTAATTATGAAAGATAACTCAAATCTAGAGCTTCAGATGTTTCATGAAAGCACTCGGAGAGTCAAACTTGCTGCCAAGATTTCAATGTGCCCACTGAAAAGAAAAATCACAAAGGAGATCTCTTTAATATCTCAGTTGTTTCTCCTAGACAGTGAAGAGATTAAATGGTGGGCAAATGGAGACTTCTTCAGAAGTCTGGGTCTTAATCGTCTCAGATTTTTTTTTTTCCCCTGACAAATAGACTTCAGTAATATCACGTTTCCTCCAGAGTTTCAGATGAGATTCACAATGTCTCGTAATCGACATAAGAAACGTCATTGAACGATACACTGCTGTTTGATTATATAACATGTTTTTTAGGAATGATCTTTTAGGGAAAAAAAATCCCAAATAAGATTATTTTTCCTAAACAGTGATGAGATTTAATGGAGAGCAGATGGAGACTTCTTCAAAATCCAGATGTTTCTCCTGAGAAAAATATCCCATCACACGCGTCTCCTCCAGAGTTTCTAATAAGGTCAACAAAGTCTCACAATCAACACAAAAATGCCATTCAAATGTTAAATTGGGATTTAAGTATCTTAAAGGAAAGAAAAATCCTGCAAGAGATCTTTTTAATATCTAAATTGTTTTTCCCAGGCAGTGATGCGATGGAGACTTCTTTAAAAGTCAGATGTTTCTCCCTCCTGAGAAAGACACCCCAGTGATCTCACACACGTCTCCTCTCGAGCTTCTAATAAGGTCAGCAATGTCATTTAGATAATGAATTGGAATATGAGCATCTTGTAGGGGGGGAAAAAATCTTTTTAATATCTCAATGGTTGGTCATACACTGCAGTGAGATTAAATGAGGGCTTTAGCTTATGTATTCTGCTTCTCAGATGTTTCTCCTGAAAAAAAGGATGAATTGGAATTTGAGTTGAAAAATCCCACATTCGATCTTTTTGATATTTCAATTGTTGCTCCTACACTGTAATGAGATTAAATTGAGACTTTTGATTAAGCATTCTGCTGGTCAGATGTTTCTCCTGAGAAAAAAAGATCCCAATAATCTCACGTGTCTCCTGTAGAGTTTCTAATAAGGTCATCAATGTTGCTCAAGCAACACAAAAATGTCATTCAAATGATAAATTGGCATTTGAGTATCTTTTAGGACATTAAAATCCCACACGAGATCTTTTTAATATCTAAGGAGTTTTTCCTAAGCAGTGATGAGATTAAATGGAGACTTCTTCAAAACCTAGATGTTTCTATTGAGAACAGGATTTTAGTAATTTGACATGCATCTCCTCTAGAGTATATAATAAGGTCAACAGTGTTATTTAAATGGTGGATTTGCATTTGAGCATCCTGAAAAATCCCACATCAGATCTTTTTGATATCTCAGTTGTTACTCCTACACTGCAATGAGATTAAATTGAGACTTTTAGTTCTTACTTCTTAGATGCTCCTTCTGAGATAAAAAACTCCAGTAATCTCACACGAGTCTCCTCTAAACATCTCAGTAATGTCTCAAACTGTACTCAGATTTGCCAAGATACCAAAATCTGCAGTTAGAATTCAGAATTCTTGATATGAACTCAATCATTTCTCATAAAATCTGTCTTTTGTCTTATTTGTTTCTGAAGAAATGTTTGTGATGTTGCATAAATGTGATCTTCATAGTCTCCTGTAATATGAAAGAGCAACCTCTGAACAATTGAATTTTCTATTGGGTATTAACATGACACATGTGAATCAAAAAAGCAATTCCAGACAATTTGAAGCATGTGCAGAGTAAGTAAGCTAGCGAGGGTGTGTGACCGCAGTACTTCATCAACTGACCATAGCTGTGTAATGAGAGACTGTCCGGCTAACGGTGATATAAACACACACACACACACAGAGGGCTCAGGAAAGGCAGGGGACGCTCGCTCGCCATAATCAGCGCTTGTGTGATCTGCACGCTTCGACATTCCATGGCTGTTTCGTGTGAAATAAAGCCATTCATCAACACATCAATAAAAATATAGAGCAGATTATTATTGCGTTGGCCGTCCCATACAGCTTCAGTCGTAAATAATGGCCTGCTCGCCACTGCTTATGTTAATTAGAGGTAGAATGCAGATAATGCGAAGGCTCTTTTATTGCTGCAAGCTGAATCAATTTTACAGTGTTATTCAGACTCGCACAAGGTCAGGCAAAGTTGTTGAGACAAGATGTGTCACTTGTAAAACAGCGTTTCTGTGATCAGCCTCTGTACTCTGCATTGAGAAAAGATACAAGGTTGAACACCATCACATCATGACACGCTCAATACTTTTGCATTGATAGTTGATGGGTATCATGCATGTTTTCATGTTTGTGTGTATGTTACAGCAGAGGTTCTCAACTGATGGGTCGCAGGTCAGACAGCACATAAACTACCCATATAACCATAAAAGTTAGGATGGCAAAATGAATAGTTTAATCATATAATAGGTTAATAATAATTTAAAATTTAGAAAAATTTAATATAAAAGTGAAAAGAAAACATTTTCTATAGCTTTTGTTGTTGATGTCAAAGTTTGTGTGTTTAAACAAAGGCACTTTTTACTTATTATTTTTACATAAATCAATTTGTTAACATGGATAATCATAGTTTGTGCTATTATATTTTTTTTCAGTAAATTATTGAAATAATAAATAACAAAATAAATAACAAAATAATTATTTTATTATTTAATAATAATTAAATGATAATAATAATAAAGTTTAGAGTCTTTTTTTTCAATTAATACTTTTCATTTAATTAATACTTGTATAACAATGATGCATTATACTGATCAAAAGTGACAGTAAAGATGTTTATAATGTTACAAAAGATTTCTGTTTCAAATATATGCTGTTCTTTTCAATTTTCTATTCTTCTAAGAATCCTGAAAAAAAAAAGTATCATGGTTTCCACAAAATATTAAGCAGCACAACTGTTTTCAATGTTGATAATAATTGTCATGTGACACTGAAGACTGGAGTAATGGCTGCTGAAAATTAAGCTTTGCATCACAGAAATAAAGTATGTCAAAATAAAAAGTTATTTTAAATTGGAATAATATTTCACAATATTACCATTTTTACTGTGTTCATTTTAATTTTTTTACTGTTTTTATTTAATTATTTTCAATATTTGGCTTGATATGATTTGATTTGATTTTAAGGACATTTTGTTTACTTATATATACTCTGTGTTCAATTGATTTCTAGTGTTCTGTAAAATCTCTGATCGCTAACAGCTATTTATCCGAGTCATGTATTGTATATACAGTACAGGTATTGTACAGAATGTAATAATATGTTTCGTTGTGCCTGATTATTGACTTCTCACATCTATTTAATTTTTCTTCTTCTTTTTCTTGTCTAGCAATAGGCCAGAGGTTTAGAGAGCAAACCCATGTGTTGAATCTTAATTTAAGCTGGATTTAACACATTCAACCACTGCTCACACTGTACTCTCTCTCTCTCTCTCCGGTAAAGTTGTCAGATTAGATGAAAATAGCACTATTCTACCATTCTGGAATACCTTTATAACTCTCCAGTTGCTTCGGAGAATAGGTTTAACAAGGTTTTGGCTGGTTCAGGCAAAAAATTAAACAGTCTTGAGATCTTATTTTGCTCATTTTCTTTTAGGGAATTTATTACTGATCAAATCAGCAGGGTTTTTCAGGATTGAAAACCCCTGCTTAAAGAGATTCGCTCTAGTGTTTCAGTGCAGTTGTCATTTCCATAACAAATCCCTGGTCTAGATCATTTTAGCTTGTTTCAGAAAGGAGTTTAAAAAAAAAAAAACTTATTTGCCTGTTTGCCTTTAACAAATGACTTTATAATCTCATCTACAATCAACAAACAGTGTTCATAATTACCACAATTATCTCCAGGAGAACCAGTACACCTCAGTCTGTTATGATGAAATAGTGATAATTTTCTGCAGGATGGACCTATTAAAGGCCAACTGCAGATACAGCTTCCTCTCTGCAGTAATTTGGCAAAATTGTGGCATTCTTTGTCTGTGAATATCAGACTGACCTGCTGTTTCCTGTGAATCTCTCTCTCTCTCTCTCTCTCTCTCTCTGCTCAATGATCCGAGCTCTGACTCCTGTTAAATCTTGATTATGGATTGTGTGACATTGTAAATGACGGGAGGATCGGGTGGGATGTCTGGGATTAATCGGCGAGCACGGATGCAGATTCCATCAGTAGACTCCATCTCGAGCTGAGAGGCTTCATTTCCACTCGGCCGCCCCTGTTGTGCATGCAAAGCAGATTTAGTGATAGGTAATCCATGTAAGGTTTTTAGCACAGCTTTTCAGAGGATTGAAGAAAAATTATGTACATGTTTTAAAGGAAGACCTTGTCCAAAAATGAACATTCTTTCATTATTTACTCATGTTGTTCTAAATCTATATGCTGTTGTTTATTCAGGTGGATCACAAAAGGAGAATTTTTGAAGAGTAGCAATCAGTTTATAGTGACTACAGTCAGATAAGCTCCAGAAATGACAAAAAAACTGCATAAAATGACCCTAAAGTTCATACTACTTGTGTGCTGTATTTCAAGTCTTTTGCATGTCATACCATGTTTTTGTGAGCTGAAATTTACAATGTTTTTGACTGAAAAACTCTCTTAAAGCTCTCGAAACTCTCATTGTCCATCTGACATATTTGAATTGGTGTGGTCACGACGTGCAGAAGAACCATTGTTTATGGGGGTTGTTTCAATGTTGTCATATGAATAACTTTTCAGAGCTTTAGCGGAGGGAATACAAATCTACATTTTGGTCTGTTCCTCACATAAATGCAGATGTTTTTTAGGGTTCAATGCTGTCAAAGTTGAGATGCATCAATATGTCATTTGTGATTTTGAATGCATGTGAATGTGAATAACATTCAGAGCTTCAGTGGAGGGAATAAGAACCTAAACTTCGCTCTGTTCCTCACATAAACCAATTGATTGGCTTCAGAAAACTTGGGCTATAGCACATGGGATATATAGACTGATATATAGGTTTTTTTTTATGGTGTTTTCTGTGTTAAGCACAAAAAAAGTTGCTTAAAATCTTCTCTTTATGTGTATACCATCCAACAGGTTTGGAACGGGTGAGTAAATAATAAAAGGGTGAGTAAATCATAACAGTATTTTATTCTGAGATGAACTGTCCCTTTACCATGGCAACTACAGTGCCTAAAATGTTTCAAACCGTAGGAAAAACTGTCTCATTCTTTCCTCCACCTTTTCTTTCCGCCTTCAGAAGCGCCTCCAGCAGTCTATCCCAGAGGAGCTGAACTTTGCTAAAATATTCCGGAATATCACATTCTTCCCAGCTCTCTCCCTCCCCCTCTGCCTTGAAAAAGTTTGCAGCACCTGTCAAGCGTCCGGTTATTTTCTGTCGGTTTTATACTGCTCTTTCATATTATGGCTCATTAAAGCGCAGCGTCCGCGGCCGTATTTACATTTACGCGGCTGGTGGGAGAGATTTAATTTGCACTGGTACTGAGCATGACCGTAACTGAGGAGTGCAGTGCCACAAAATGACTTTTCTCACTTGACATCCCCCTTAGAAAACACAGAGCCGGGCTTAATTGCTTGAACAGGGCCACAAAAGATGGAGACGGAACCCCTCGCCGGGGGACCCGGGGACTGCTGCCCGGCTTCTCATTGGTCCTGGGCGTTCTAGTGAGATATTATTTTACAGCATGTGACCATCCCATTAACCCTTTCAAAATGCCTCACATTTTCTTTGGCATCGTCTTTTTTTTTTTTTTCTCTTCCTGGATTCTTAGATGGTTTTCTGACCCAGCGGTTTTCTGCATATATTGTTACTTTGTTAGATGTGAAATTAAAGATTTTATTGCATGTTTTGTGTCCTGGACATAAAAATTACATAATGAAATAGCGATTCTAGTTTAAGTATTCCTTAGGAGAAATAAAAAAGATATAAACTATGAGGCATCAAGATGCGGTAAGACTATAAAGCTATATAAAACTATAAAATACATTTGAATTTGATGAGAAATGTTTGAGACATTGTTGAGATCACGTCTGAAACTCTAGAGAAGATTCAAGCAGGGTTGCCAGGTTTTCACAAGAAAACCCGTCCAATCGCTACTCAAAACTAGCCCAACCGCGTTTCGTGGGGGTCCCCAGTTAAAAATCGCGTTCCGGGGGGTAAAATACATGTTTTTTGGCGGGGTTACCCTGCTAAAATTCGCATTCCAGGGGATAAATATCATGTTATTGGAGTCGCTTCAACCCGCGGACATGAAAAACAACCCACGGCAACAGTGTTAAAGTAGCCCAATTCCGCGGGAAATCCGCGGACTTGGCAACACTGGATTCAAGTCGGATTGCTGAAGTCTTTTTCTCATAAGAATATTCTAGCAAGCAGGAAATGTAAGCAAAAGTCTCAATTTGATTTCTGTTTAATCTTATTGCTGTTTAAGAGAAATTATTGAGATACTAAATAAATATTTTTCTTCTTTGATTTTCTAAAGGAATTACAAAGGAATTACATTGTGGGGGGGGGGGCAACTATTGTTAAGAACTATCAACTAAGTCTCAGATTTTTCTCCTAAAATTTCTTAGAAGGAATAAAAACACAAGTTGTGGCGCACTGTGTGGTAAGAGTATAGGATGAATTTAGGGGGGAAAATGATGAAAAATGTTTGAGTTCATTGATATATCATCTTGTCGAATCTGAGCACAGTTTGAAACATTAAGACCTCTTCTGAATCTCTAGAGAATAGTCTGTTATTGGAGAAACATCTTATAAGCAGGAGACTTCAAGTCTCAGTTAATATATTTTCAGCACACTACTAAGACAATTCATCATTTTTTGAGGTTTTTCTTTCCTATGGCAATAAATGAGATCTCAGTTTTGTTTCATTTAAGTATCAAGGTTGTCTTCGATATGTCTCATAAAATTCAGCACTTCAACAAAAACCACTTTGCACCAATTGAGAAATTTCATCATTTGTGATTTTCCTCTCCTGTGGGTCAGAATGAAATCTTTTTCTTTGTCCTTCTCTCTCCTTTGTTCACTGATGTAGTCAGTTTCTAGATCAGCAGTAGTTTGAGGTGATGAGCCAAAATCTCTCTCTCACACACACACACACACACACACACACACACACTTCCACAGAGCTCTGAAATCAATCATCAGCAATGGGGTTTGGCTCTGATCTTGCTCATCAGCCACGGACACACCAAAGCGCTCAGTACTATCAGCACTATGACTGCCGCGCTCAGAATGCGCTGTGGTTTTTTGGAAAGCATATTGTATCATTTCACCATCTGTCCTGGTGGAGGAGATGGCCGAGCCTGTTTACCGTCTGCTGCTTTCAGCGCATGCAGATCTGGAGTGTTCTTTCTGGACCGGATCTGCATGGAGTGGATTGCGGTGTAACCTACAGGGGTCGCCGTAGAGCACAGATATCAGCTCTGGTGGATTTAAGTGTCTTCACATAGTTCCCATCCATTTTTGTATTGTATTATTGCTCTTGGTGTACACATTTCTTTGGAGCATGGCAGTTCAAATGATCAACATGCAAAAATGTCATATTAAAATAAAATGGGATGCGAACTGCATTTCATGTTGACTTTAATACTATTAGTGTCATCATTTTTCTTGTCCATCAATTTGAGGGAGTTCCGAACCTTCAAAATGGCAAATCCAAGTTATTGATTGATTAACATGTTACTATAGCATGGAAATGAAGATGATTGTGGTGACATCCGGTTCCTCCGTGTGGCCGCTGGCTGCAGGTTCGGCTGCTCTTTGGCTGATGGAATAATACGGAGCAGATTGGTGGAGATCTGCAAGCCGTGTTGTTTGATCTTTCCTCTTCATGCCACGTTTGCTGGCACTCAGCGTCTCAGCCTCACCGCATGGCGAGAGCAGCACTGGCGTGGCCTCAACCTGCCTGCCAGCTTTCTTCCCTCCTCTCTCTCTCTCTTTGTCTCTCTTCATGCCAGACTTATTCCCTCATGGCTGTTCTTTACACATTTTGCGCCCCATTTTACAAGAGCTAAACTAGTGCAATCACACGACGAATAGTTCAATATACATATGAATGGCCCATACGCTCATTTTCATGATGGACACAAAAGAACTCTAGTAGCGGTACATTCAATTCATCTGCTCAAGGCCAAAGCAGACCTCACATATTATGTGCAGAAAGATGGATGTTCATGAATTGTGACGGCTGGACTTGAGATTCTCTAGAGAGTTTGGGCAATGTGGACGTCTAAGGAACCTCAATTGCCATCTTAAGTATCTTTTTATTTTTAATTTGAACAATGTACATTATGCTCTCTTATTCCAGAGTGTTCACCATTCTGTTGGTAATTAATGCAAAAGGACAGTTTATTAAAGATATGGTAATAATTCAACCGATAATCAAAATAAAATTATTCTCTGGAGCATAAAATGAACATTTTAAATAATGCATAAGTTGTTTTTTGTTCATGTGATTGCAATGAATGGAGAGCTTTCAGGCTTCAAAAAGGATGCAAATGCATCAGAAGCATCATAAAATGATCTGTATAAGTGACGTGACATGTGGCCAAGTATGGTGACCCGTACTTGGAATTAGTGCTCTGCATTTTAACCCATCCAAAGTGCACACACACAGCAGTGAACATACTCACACCGTGAACACACATCCGGAGCAGTGGGCAGCCATTTTTGCTGCGGCGCCCGGGGAGCAGTTGGGGGTTCGGTGCCTTGCTCAAGGGCACCTCAGTCGTGGTATTGAAGGTGGGAGAGAGCGCTGTACATTCACTCCCCCCACCTACAATCCCTGCCGGTACGAGACTCGAACCCGCAACCTTTGGGTTACGAGTCCGACTCTCTAACCATTAAGCCACGACTTTCCCATATGCCATAACCTGTAACCCGCTATATTTAAAGTCTTATAAAAGTCATATAAAACAAGCAAACAGACCATTTTACAGTCATTGTTCACTTATAATTAGTGAGCTGTTAATCATTGTGAGTTCATCATTGAGAACTGGATCAGTCTGATTCTTGAATGAATCTTTCAGGTTTTGTGAACTGAATCAATTGATTCATTGAAAAGATCCGATTCAATCTGATAGATTCATTCACAAATCAGACATTTCAAATTATCTCATGAACATGAAGACATGATATTTAGTGAACAACAGCATGCAATACAGTGCAGAAATTTGTATGGACTTTCGTAATGCTTCTTTTTGTCATTTTGGAGATTTACCACTGAACTTCTCATTCACTCTGATTCATTTTATATTGAAAAGAATGGATATATTCAGACATCTTGTAGGTCAGTGTTAGATTGCTCTAAGAAATCGTTCTTTAACTGTTACTCTTTGTTGTTTTTTCCTTCCTTTTTGTCACAATGGGTGGGAAAACCTGGGGCTAATTTGGTAATAATAGTGTTTCATGATGTGTAAGCCCAATTTGCACACTTTCTTTGCCATTTCCCCACTCTGCCGCGCTATCTCGCCACATCTGCCTCTTATCTCCTCAGCGTGAAGCACTTCATTTGAGGCTAATGGCATATGCCTGATCCTAATCTCTTCCATTCATTCCTCCACTGTGAGATGGAGATCTTCATTGGCAGGATGAGACAGTATGTTGAAAAAAGGGCTTGTTAATGAGCCGTGCTGACTTCTTCTCTGCTTTTGAGGGTCAAAGACAGACGGAGCAAAGATTGAGTCGAGGAAACCGCAGAGATGGCAGCTTTGCGTGAGGGCGCGAAACAGTTTGTATTAAAGGGACAGAAGACATGGCTGTCTGTTACCATGCAAAATTAGAGAGGCATCAACTTGAAGTATGTTTAGTCTTAAAACATTATCAAAGAAAAGCATTTACTATTTTTATTTTTGTATGAATTATTTGTTTTATTGTTAATAATTTATATTTTTTCATATGCATATTTTTACATTATTATATATGAAGAGTTCAGATGCATAAGCCTCTAAGTGCCATCTGAAATTTTCATCTAAAATTAGCATTTTTACCTGGCTCCTATATTTATGTTCATTATTTCACTTTAATGGCATAGAAAAAATTTACACTGTTATACAAGCTGTACACTCACTACTTTACATTGTAGCAAAGTGTCATTTTTTCAGTGTTGTCACATGAAAAGATATAATAAAATATTTACAAAAATGTGAGGGGTGTACTCACTTCTGTGAGATACTGTATGTATATATATATATATATATATATAGTACATTTTTTTCAAAGGATACAGACATGGATATTTTTGTGGTCATCAATGTGTTCAAATATGTGTTTGCATGTGGGTGTATTCATTGAATTTTTCTGGGCTTTCCTCAACCACCAGCACTCTTGTTAACTGCAAATGGATTGTAAGTTTGCATTGGCCTTTTAACACTCACAACCAGACGAGATATTGCAGCAAATGCCCGAAGAGACGTAAATAAAGTTGCACTCGACTGGCACAGCTCTTGATGTTCCATAACCTTCTTCACTGTGTGTCTGAGCTCACGGTGAAAGGGAAGTAGAGAGCGAGGATCGCTTGTACTGTCTGAAACACTGGTTTAGTCTCTCAGCCTCCTGGGCAACATATGGAGGCTTCTGAGTTGATGCTGTATGTCTCAACTGCTGCTGTACAAAGTGGCGCTCTAACTGCAGCCCTTGAGATCTCATTAGAGGACTGATTCAGCGGCGTGGCTTTGGGAAGTTGCCGTGGGCTGAACAGTCTCGACCAAGACAGGATCTGTACTGCTTGCCAGATCATAAACAACATTTGCATATAATGTCTATGTTTGGCAATATCCTTTAGCAAAGGCACCTACAAAAAGGCATCTACCCTTTGACAGTTCTTCAACAAAAACAACAAAAAATGCAAAGCTGAAATGTAAGCGATGGTGTTTAGTATTCAAGTGAAAATCAACAACAATGCAAAAATATTTGGATTGTTCATATTAAGCAATTGTTTTTTTCTCTTCTTTCTAGTAAAAGGGAAAGAAAAATGTCTTTTGAAGAAAGAAAAGTCTTTTGAAGCAACGTGATAGCTTAGTGTGAGGGAAAAAACTTTAGTTGCTTCTGCTCCATTCTCATCCAGGTCAAATATGGTTCATTGAGTTTCATCAAATTTGGTTTTAATGGTGAGAAACAAAATGTCTTGACAGACCATATTTGAATTAATGATGCCTTTTAGCATTCATGTTAACAATAAATGTGAAGATATTTGGTTTATCTTGGTAACTGTTTCTCCATTTCTTTTTTAAATTCTCTAAAGAAAAATATGAATTAGTATGATTTCACTATTTAAGGATATCTCACTCAATTCAAATATGACCTGTCAATTGCTTATACATGTAAGAATCATGTTTGACATCATTACTGTTTCTCCCTTTCTTTCTCATGAAAAAGACATAAAATTTAAAAACTTCCAGTTAGAACTTAATAGAGTGCTGCAGGAATTCATTTTGAAAGTTTATTTTTGAACTTCCGTTTCCATCGCCTTGACTCAATGGGTTTGTCAAATAGGTTTTTGGTTATATGCCTGAAAAAGGTCTGTGGTTAACACAAACTCAAGATATTTGTTTTATTTTTTACATAAAGTAATACTCGTGATTTTTTAAGCTTTTAAGTGTCTTGAAAAAGGTTTTTTCTTACACGTGGTGAAATGGGACTAGAGGTTTTCTGGGACGTTAAACATCATCACACCAAAACAGCAAAATTTTTCACTAGTCCATTTATAACCACGCTCTTGCAAACTCTTCTAACTTTTCAAATTGTAGATTTTAAATAAAGATGAAATGAGTTGACAGAAGCTTAATGATGGGGACATCATGCAACTGTGGTGTAGTTCATTTATAGCCTAACTTTAGCTTTTTACTACTGCCAGTGTATTTGGGTTCACAATTCATAAAAGTTGTGCGCATTTGTGAAGATTATCCTGATAATCAAAACATGCATGAATCATAAACTTTTATTAGTCACCGAGATTTTTTTCTGAAGTAATCGAAAAGCCAGTGGAAAAATTCGGTTGGGTTTTCGTCGAGGGATCCAGGGTGATGCTAACTTCTGGTTAGGCCTACAAAAAATACGTCATTCCTTCAGTATTCAAAAGTGGTGCATCAAGGTTGATGTCAAGAATGAGAAACAGAAAATCCAGTGACGTTTGACATCAGGACATCAAACCTTAGCTCAAGTTGCGCAACACGTTTTGACTCTCCATATTTGAATTCCACGTTCAATATTCAGGCAGACCTCAGCAACAATGAGAAGGTATTTGGATTGTTTATCTCAAGCAATTGTTTCTCCCTTTCTTCCTCATAAAAATGAAATAAAAAATCAGTTTACTCAGTTAATTATCATGCTCACCCTTGGGTGACTCAAAGCTGTATTGATGGTGAGCAGCTTTACTGGATGCACACCAGGGACTGAGCGCCGGCTTCCCTTCTGTATCTCTCTCTCTCTCTTTCTCGTTAGATAATGCTGGTGAGACCTTGAGAAATTAGTATCAGTTTAGAGAGTTCAGGGTGAAGCATTTCTTGCCTCTGTGTGCACTTTAAGTGCAGTCGTGTTTTTTTTTTTTTTCCTTTTATGCAGTGATTTTGTCACAGACTTCTGTTTTCATGCTAGGAGAATAGTGACATGATAGTATTGTTATTTTAAAAATAAGCATGTTGAATTACTCCAAATAAAATAATAATACTTATATTTGCATTTCTTGAATGAAGTACTGGTCCAAAGGTGTGGTTGGTTCTTTTCAGAGTTTTCCATTCTTACAGCCACAATTTTGAGCATTACTATTTTTTTAACAAAATATAATAAACTTTATATACATTTAATTTAAATCATTATATTGTCCTATATCTTTCCTTTTGGAAAATTGTCCTTCAAGTGATCTTTCAGACTGAATAATTATAGGTAACTTAAACAAAAAACTGAAACTAAAAACCATTAAAAAAAAACAAAAAACTTTATTCTACACCTATCCAACTGTATTAGAGCGTCGTTACAGTGGTGAGCTCTGCGTTAATGAGAGCGTCTAAGCCCCCCCCCCACCCTCGCCACTGTATTTGTCATGCGGCGTAGTCTCACACAATCAGCCTTCGGTTCCTCTATAATTGCGGCATGGAGCTCCACACAATGATAGGAGCTGAGAGAATACAGTCGCCTTGACAGATGTTGTAGGTCTTTGGGGATAAATAAAGAAAAAACAGGAGTAACCTTTTTACTTGAACTGTAAATCACTTTGTGCTGCTCACTCTCTCTCTCTCTCTCCACCCTCCTTCTCGCGCTCCGTTATAGATGGAAAATAAATAATGTGTGAAGGTGCAATGATTTGGGTGATTTAGGGTGAGCTTTGAGAAGCGTATTACGGGGGTCTGACAGGCGAGGGGAGATAGTCGGGCGGTGTTAAGAGGCTGGGATAAGAGGCTGTGACATTATGTCTGCGGGGTTAAGATGTCGGGCGTCAAAGCATCAGCTGCTATTACTGGATCAATACCTCTCAGTTTTGCACTTATCTCTGGGCTGATGGTGAGCAGCTTTACTGGATGCACACCAGGGACTGAGCGCCGGCTTCCCTTCTGTATCTCTCTCTCTCTCTTTCTCGTTAGATAATGCTGGTGAGACCTTGAGAAATTAGTATCAGTTTAGAGAGTTCAGGGTGAAGCATTTCTTGCCTCTGTGTGCACTTTAAGTGCAGTCGTGTTTTTTTTTTTTTTTCCTTTTATGCAGTGATTTTGTCACAGACTTCTGTTTTCATGCTAGGAGAATAGTGACATGATAGTATTGTTATTTTAAAAATAAGCATGTTGAATTACTCCAAATAAAATAATAATACTTATATTTGCATTTCTTGAATGAAGTACTGGTCCAAAGGTGTGGTTGGTTCTTTTCAGAGTTTTCCATTCTTACAGCCACAATTTTGAGCATTACTATTTTTTTAACAAAATATAATAAACTTTATATACATTTAATTTAAATCATTATATTGTCCTATATCTTTCCTTTTGGAAAATTGTCCTTCAAGTGATCTTTCAGACTGAATAATTATAGGTAACTTAAACAAAAAACTGAAACTAAAAACCATTAAAAAAAATAAAAAAAAAATTATTCTTTAAATAAGATCAAATTAACGTTACCTGAAATAAAATATTAAAAAAACTTTATTTCCAGAGGCAACTTTTTTATTTGTATGTAGTTAAACGATGTACGAAAATAACAAAAACTAAAATAAAAATAAAAATTATATAAATATATATCAAAAAACAAAAACTACTAAAAACAAAACTAAATTAGTAAAACTTTAACTAAAATTAAAATGAAAACAGAAAATATATAAATAAAAATATATTCAAAATATTAATAAAAACTAATAGTTTCTCAATGACACTAAAATAACACAAACTAAAATATAACCCAAAATAAAATGTACTGAATTATTTAATTTAAAATAACTGGTTTCTATTTTAATATAATTTATTCCTGTGATGGCAAAACTTACTGAGCCCCAAACCTTTAATATAATTTATTTTAAAAGGCAACTCTTATGTAAATCCATTCAAGTTATGCAATACTTTCAAACAAGAAATCTGATTATGTAACGTATTACCCTCATCACTGGTTATGGTGTGTGAAGTTAGCAATACTGTCTTGTAGGTAAACCAAATGTTTAGTGTCCAGGTTCATCAGCACAGGAGAGAGTGATTTATTGTGTTAGCATCAGGCCACAGAGAGAGCGTTCCGGTCACGGCTGTCCTTTGATTTTTATGGAGGAATATGTTGTCAGGAGTGGAACAGAGCCAAAAGTGAGTGAGTTCCCCAATGGGGCCGTTTGCCTACTTTCAAGTCTTTCATTAAACTTCAGAAGCCAGAGTTAATCCTTGCTACAGCATACAACAAAAACGCTGCATTCAACAATTGAAAAAGAGGGGGAAAAAATAAAATATGAGGGGGGAGGGTGGAAAAAGAGAAAAGAACAGGCCCGATCGCTCCATATTCATATTCCTATGCAGCCGTTATCACTTAAAAGGCTTTCTAATTACAACAACAAGACAAAAACTCCTTGGATTCATTCCAGACCCGCTAAATGATAAAATAAGCTCGCACTCTCTCTGCCGCTTAATCTCCGTAAAGCACCTTGGAGCGTCATCTCCCAAATACATGCCACTGAATGTGGAAATGCCATTTGGAGATGCAGGTGTGACATTTGATAAGAAACTTCTGGATTAAATATGTTCTGCTAATGAGGAACCCAGCTACCATCAGGGCAAACTATTGGTCGGATTGTGTGCAAGCTGATAACATTCCACAACTCGATTATTAATAAATGACCCTACTCTCTCTCTCTCTCTCTCTCTCTTTCATTTAGCTAGATATGTTGTTTCTCATTAAGGATGAGAGCGAGCGAGGGTGTGGGTTTAAAAGTGCATGTTAATGCTGCACTGAAACAAAAGTTGAAAGCAGAAATGAGTTGAGATCAGGGGCTCGGTGGGTTTTTTCATTGGTGGTGGCGGTGACAAGGCTTCGGGGCAAGCGTGCTGTCCGCTAAGCGCTTGGTGCATTGAGCCAGAAGTCCCCTGCCCAAGCTTGACATTTAGAGTGATTTGGAGCAGATTAAGGCCGCATTAGTGCTGTGGCCTGTCAAAGGGCCGTTAATGAGGTGTGGGGGGCATCCGGACTCAAACGATGGTCCCAGATTCGGGCTTGATGCACTGATGCGCTGTAGCTGGTGGAAGCGATCTATAAACCCGGGCCGCACGCATCACAGCTGGTCCGGAGAGTTTCTCGGAGGATAACTGGACTGCTGTGAAGCTCCTGCCAAAGTCTCCGGCTCGTCTCATTGGAGAGTGTCCTTCTAAACCTGCTTAGCTCAGCCAGCCAGAGAAAGACTCGGCGAATGATGGCAGTGTGTTACCCGCACCACTGGCTGTCCACAAATATCCATATTTAAATTAAAATTAGAAAAACCAAATGTATTCCAAGGCAGGAGTTGGGATATATTGTGAACTCTGCAAGACAAAGGCAGGACAGTCTAAAAAATTTAGTTTTTGTTTACACTTTTTGTAAATAATTGCAGAGTAGATCGTTCTGCCAACACCTGATTGATGACAAGTCAACTAGACTTGTCACATCTGTGATTGTGCTGAGTTTCCATATTAGAAGAGTTGGCAAATTTGCTATGATTTGAAGCAGAGTAGTTTCACACCTACACTGGCAATAAACTTATATCCAGCTCAAAATCATAATTTCTTTTTATAATGGTAGTAAATTGGATTTTTTTTATGTTTAAATCAACTCCACAAGTTTAGGTTAATATTTGTGTATATTTCAATTTTTTAGGAATATTTTATGTAAGTATATATTTTAGTGACTGTAGTTTGGGCACCATTTTTTTTAGCATTTACTTTTTCCTGAAAATGCTGGGTAAAGTTATTTCATTGGATTGGACTGGAACCTTTTGACTTTCTCGCACAGGGTATAATGATTGTAATAATAATAATAACCATCATCATCATCATCATCATTTTTAAAAATTAAATAAATTAAATTTTATATATTAAATTATATAAAAAAATAGTATCACTACTTCATTTGTAGATGGTTCTGCAGTGAAAAAATGCATTTTTGCATTTACTGCAAAGCATAACAGTTTTTCAATATTAAATTAATACAAATTGTATGTATAAATATCATTATTTTAAAAATGGCTTATGCAGACTAGATTATTCTGCAAACATCCGATGACTCAAATTTATAAAAACTGCATGTATAAAGATTATTATTTTAAAAAATGGCTTTGGTCCAAAAAAAACAAACAAAACAAAACAAAAAAACTTTTAAAAAAAATGTACATTGCAGTCTGCTTTCTAAGAGCTTTTCTATATGTTAACTATCCACAGGTTTAAAATTTATATTCCAAACTCATGGGTTTGATGCTCAAAAATGAATATTCTGTATAAAGTGCATACATTACCTGCAAAATAAAAACACTGGCCATTTTGCATTGTTTTAGCATGTGCAAATGAAGGTGGCGGGTGTCACACTGTCACTGAAGAAATGCTTTATGATGATAATGAGAAGTTGGGTTAATTTTCAGTCTCTGTCATCAGCCGTGAGAAGTTCACAGACCCGCTGTTCAACGCCGCCAAAATGGGGCCACCGCACAGATAACGAACGGGTGATGATGTCACGTGCCAGTGGCATCGGTCAATTACAGAGACAATTGAAACAGCATATCAAACGCAACCGCCATAGACTGGCATGATGCACGTGTACGTGTGTGTGTGTGTGCGACTGTGCGTGTGTGTTATTTAAAAGATAAACAAAAGAGCAATCTACAATCCACTGTCATTAAAGAGCCAGAGAGATTTATGTATTTGACCCTCGTCATATTTAAATGGCAGCATAAATAAAGTTCTCTTGAATTGTGGTTGGAGGACGGCAGTGTATCTGCAAGTCTTGACTATACATGCTAGTGTTGCAGAAGCTACTTTAACACTGTAGCTTGCCAAGGTATAAACTACTTATGATTTAAAGTATAAGACTTTGCAAGCTGCTAACAAAAAGTATCAACTATGTTGCAGCTATTGTATTGTTGCATGAATGTGCAGTATATGTACTTACTGTACATTGCCCCCCAAAAAGCTTCAATTTAGCAGTAGTTGTTAATCGCTCGTAGTGTAGCTAACTTTGACTAAACAGTAGTTAATTACTTATTCAGTTAATTACTTATTAACAGTGTTGAACACTAACCACCACCAGTAAAATTAGACAACACTATAATTTAGCACCATAATCTAATTTTAAAATTTTTTATATTATTGTACATATGTAATAAATAATAGAAAGATATGTAATTCATATATTATAAATAATTAATATATAGTTTAAATAATAATTTTATTATTTATATAAATACAAATCAAATTAATTAAATAAACAATTTAAATGTAAATATAAATTCTATCAAATTATATAAATTATATTTAATATTATAAATTATAATATATACAATTATAAAAATATTATATATTTAATTATATATATTGTTTTGTAGAAAGAAAAATGTAAAATATGTAAGGTGTATACAGAAAGCAATAGTTGAATAATAAGTTAAATAGTTTGTTTGCACTGGATTTCAAATGAATCAGTGAAAAGAAATAAACAAACAAACATAAATATTTAATTGCAATTATTATTATTATTATTAGTTTATTTTTATAGCAAAATATACAAAAATATAACATTGCAGTAATTATATATAACATATATATGGCATATTAAAAATAAATAATAATATATAATAAATAATGTGATAGTCAAATTAACCATAAAATTGTGGTATTTTAGGTGGCGTTTAATGAGTTCTTTCAAATAAACCATCTGAACAAACTGATTCACTAAAATGAATCAGGTTTACCAATGCAATGTAAAACATGTAGTTAAGTTAGTAGCACTATGTTTTGTTAGTTGCTCCCCAACAGCTGATGATCAGTGACGTTTGTGCAGACAGAAGTGCGATGTGGAAGTGAGGTAATGGACATCATAAAATTGAGTCGTACAAGGTGTACTGCACATTTCATAGTTTTTTTTTCCACCCCAGTTTTCTCTCCTTCTTTATGTGGAGGGAATAAAAGCCATCGGAAGAGACTTTCATCTCGGTAGGCCCATGCGACAGCTAATCTTTCCCTCCTCCACAACAACATTTCCACTCCAGTTCCTATCCACTCCAGATGTATTTGCTCTCCGCACCTGCTCGTGTCCCGTTAAGATTTAAACGGCAAACACAGAATGCCCGATATAATCTGCACGCAGGGGCTTTTGGAGACATTTTACTCCCTCTACATTATTTTAAAAGAGCATATCTGAGCGCTCCTCCGCCACTCGAGAGAGACGCGATTATCTGTTGCGATCCCTCTGCAACGCACCGCGGCCATTCATCTCTCTCACACACACATGCAAAGGCCTGATCTGAATTTAAGGATTTTGGCAGGTCTGACTATAGCGTCTGCGTTGTGACTCTCTCATTCTGTCCTTCCTCTGATGAATTGCTCTCTGCCGTATGGAATCCTGCAAATCCTGCACTTCGTCAAAGGCATTACTGTATAACACTGCACCCTTTTTGATGTAGCACATGAACGTCTGCTTTATTTCTGACGTAGTGTAAGTCTTTAAACATGCTTAGAGTCTGTGGTTATTGACTCATTACAGATTTTTTGTCAGTCTGACTCAGTTGTTTGTCCTAAAAATGTTTTGGGAGGGACAAAAATAGACACAAATTAGGTCATTGTTGACATACAGGAAGAGTGTAGCACTATAAAATGAATGTGCATATCAGCTCAATTTAGACTAGGAAGAATTTTATGAGAAATGTTCATATTTAGATTTTTGATTGCAGACTTTAGTGTTTTGGCAAAGCTAAGCTCAGTTTGAGACATTTGGCCTTTTTTCTCTGGATACAAATATGAGAAACAAGTCTTTATTTGATAGTTGCTGATTAAGAGAAAAAAAGATATTAAAGATCCCATTTTGGTATTTTTGAGACTTACATAATACACAAACACTACCGTTGAAAAAAAAAAAACGTTGTTACATTTTTTGTTAGAAGTCTCTTATGCTTACTAAGGATGCATTTTTAGTTAAAAACACTAAAAACGGTAATATTGTGAAATATTATTACAATTAAAAATAACTGTTTTCTTATTGAATATAATTTAAAATGTAATTTATTCCTGTGATGCAAAGCTGTATTTTCAGCATCATTACTCCAGTCTTGAGTATCACATGATTTTTCAGAAATCATTCTAACATGATTTAGGATTCTTTGATTAACAGAAAGTTCAAAAGAACAGCATTTATTTGAAATAGAAATCTTATGTCATTATAAATGTCTTTACTGTCACGTTTGATCAATTTAATGTGTCCTTGCTGAATAGAAGTTTTAAAAAAGGGAAAATTATTGAGATTTCTTCTAAAAAGAATCATTGTTTTTAAGCATGTTTCCACTCTGCCATTGGTCAAACAAACTCAAAGTCCCGCCCTAAACTCACCCCACTGGTTGAGCCAGTGTTGCTAGTCAGAATGCTCAATCAAACACAGCAATGTTTTGATAGTGTCACAGTGTTTAAACTTAAACTTTATATGGGAACCAGTCTACAAATTGCCTCTTTATAGTTGTCTGAATATTAAGCTGGGACTGGAGATGTATTTTAACAGTTTGGTATTTTATACAAATGCATTTCATTTGACCTCTTGATGTAATGACCCTAATTCGGTCCCTCTCAGGCCAGTAAATCTGGACCCTCAGGACGGGATGGGCTCATGTGACGGGCTGATGTATATTAAACACAGTAACTGTTTGCATTCTGCCTGTCAGGATTCTATTATGGAGCGTGCTGCCTTCCTTGTTTTGATACAGTGGTAATTTAAAGAGTGTCTTAATTGACTTGATTTCTTCCTGCATGCACCGCAGTGAGCCTTGTTGCTTTATTGGGCCACACACAATGCGCCAAGTTCAATTTTACCATTCATAATGAATGCAGTCGTGCCATTCAAATGCAGCCATAAGCACACAGCAGATAAGAATTTAATTAAATGTAGATTAAAACCAAACAGGAAAACACACTCGCTGATAATTTTTTATCACATCCCCTGGTCATATTTTTTTTCCTCCTCCTCCGCACTTTCAACTTGTTCTTTCTTGGGCTACAGGAATCTCTCTCTCTCTCTTTCTGTCTCCCTCTATCGCTTTGCGAAGCTGCAAAAGTGGAAGCACCTTGTGCATCTGGCTTTTGGTGCCCTGAGATTGAATGGAAATGCGTCGCAGGTTTAATCAGCGGTGGAAAGGAGAAATGAGGGGCAGGAAGAGGAGGGCTAAATCACAAACTTAACATGAGCCGAATTACACGCACAAACAAAATGTCATAGTGACATGTCTGCTGTTTCTGCTGGCTGGGGAAAATGCGACCTCAGCACATGTATAAAGGGGTGAAGTGTGTTGTGAACATATGAAAAGTAACATATCTGTTTTACACTGACACATAGCTGCAAATACACCGTGCATTTTATATTATTGTCATTTTGGCATTAAAGCATCATGCTTTTACATGAACAGTGGCTCCAAAAATTATTTAGACATTATATATGTGTGTGAACAAACATGTGTGTGTGTGCGTGCGTGTGTGTGTGTAATGTAGTTTTTAATTCCCATATATAATATCATTATATGTAATTGTAATTATAATATAATTAAATATATATATATATACAAAGATAATTCTAAATTCTACTTTTTTTTTTTTTTGAGACATTTATGCAATGGCTTTTTTTTTAACCAGAAATGTTACTAAATTTTTTTGTCTTCATTTTGTCTTCACAACATATACAATGAATTGAATAATTTTAACTTTTTTTGTTTTTGTTGTTAAATTGTTCACGGTTTACTGTTACTGTTTAAATAATTTTTTTGTTTGAAGTATTCTTTATGAATATCTTTCTTTTTAATAAATTACACTTGGTTTTGTTATATAATGCAATGATTCAGCCATTTTTACGCATGTCTGAATTGTCCAAATATTTGGAGCCACTGTATATGAAGCAAATAAGGACCATTTATAATGAATTCAATTGTCTTTATTTGCTGTGTATGAAGCAAATTAAGTCAATTTAGTTTTTATGTATTTTCATAACAATATAAACATATTAACCATTGTGTTTTATGTAACTCAAAGGATTAAATCTGTATAAATGTTATGAAATGTTGAGTGTTTTGTAGAAGAGGTTCACTGGACTAGCACGAGAAGTTTAGCAGATGTTTTGCGCTCATTAAAATTTTCCTCTATTCAGCATATCCTGAGCTACAGAGTATGTTTGCGTCTGAAAAAAAGCAGAACGTTCCCCATCTGGCGCATTTATCCCTGTAAATATTTTGGGATATATTTGGGTTTGTTTTTGACACTTTTCCAAACTCTTTTGCCATTTTGTGTCATTTTCCAAAGCATGCTGCGAAGTGGAGCCTTTCAACACATATCGAGAAGTTTTAATGATGCTGTAGACATCAGCAGGAAGGATTTTCATTTCAAAACAGTCCTTTTACCACTTTATTTCTTCTCCTGGGACGGCTGTCTTGTGTCACACACACACACACCAGCTGAAGTGGGCACACCCTGGCACAGCGTTTCCACCAGTGCCCGTTCCACGTTTGCTGTGGATGCCAGGGCTGGTGTGTGCTGCAGCGAGACCCAGCGAATCTGTTCCACTCTATTACCCTCATGCCTGCCGCCCACCTTTACTGTGAAAAGAGCAATTTCCTGTCACAGTCTGTTTGATCAAGTGCTAAACCCTTATGAGACTAGCACGAGAAGTTTAGCAGATGTTTTGCGCTCATTAAAAGTTTCCTGTATTCAGCATATCCTGAGCTACAGAGCATGTTTGCGTCTGAAAAAAAGCAGAACGTTCCCCATTTGGCGCATTTATCCCTGTAAATATTTTGGGATATATTTGGGTTTGTTTTTGACACTTTTCCAAACTCTTTTGCCATTTTGTGTCATTTTCCAAAGCATGCTGCGAAGTGGAGCCTTTCAACACATATCGAGAAGTTTTAATGATTCTGTAGACATCAGCAGGAAGGATTTTCATTTCAAAACAGTCCTTTTACCACTTAATTTCTTCTCCTGGGACGGCTGTCTTGTGTCACACACACACACACACACACACACCAGCTGACCCTGGCACAGCGTTTCCACCAGTGCCCGTTCCACGTTTGCTGTGGATGCCAGGGCTGGTGTGTGCTGCAGCGAGACCCAGCGAATCTGTTCCACTCTATTACCCTCATGCCTGCCGCCCACCTTTACTGTGAAAAGAGCAATTTCCTGTCACAGTCTGTTTGATCAAGTGATAAACCCTTATGATCAATAGAGAGACAGATGTCAGCTCCAGATGGCCGTGTGGCAGTACCTGGGGCAGTGGACAGGCCGTGCCAGGACGACAGCATGGCACTGTGCAAGGGCAGTAGTGTCCTCCCTCCGCACCAGCCGACAAACGCAATTAGATCCTTTAGCTGCTGACTGTTTATTTCAAACGCTCGAAGCGACGGTGGACGTAATTAGCTCACGCTTTGCGCAATTGTGGAATTACAGAAGGGTTGCAGGAGTTCGGGTTTCTCAGGAAGGATTGTAGGTGATGTCTTACTATGCCATTAGCATTACGAAATGCAGTTGCAAAAATAATTATTATTATTATTTAATTTGATTGGGTTCCTAAACAGATTATGATGATTATGATGATGATGATAAATATTTCTGTTGTTTTAACTCTAATTAAAAAATGAAGACATATATATATATATATATATATTACCATCGTAAATTACAATTGAACTGTAAAATTTATATTTTTATTATTATTATTATTAGTTTAGGAACCCAACCAAATTGAATAATTTATTAATAATAATTATTATTACAGTTATTGTTATTTTATTGTTGTTTTCATTCAAATTTAAAAATGAAGCCAGAAATGTATTACTGTAAATTACACTTGTACAATTATATTATACAGTTACACAAATTAATATTTGATCATTATAATGACAATCTTATTTTACACTACAAGTTATACATTTATATCTTACATTATGTCTTATAAACCATCAACCTTTAAACATTTTAAATCCTTGCGCTTTTATTTTGGCTGCCACGTTTCTCTTAAAACAAGCAGAGCATCTATACAGTTATTGAATTAAATAATGGCCTTTGGTTTGATAATTGCACTAACCTATATCACGATTATCGGGCGGCCCCATTTATTTATATTTAATTTTACATTGGATATAATTAATTATTCGCTTTTCATCAACACACTAACGCCCTGCAGTTCCCTCATGAACCCCCAGGGGTTCGCAAACCCCCATTTGGGAAACCCTGGTTTACTGTACAATTATTAAAAAGACACGCCTTATCCTCAAATGCCTCTTTTCCCAGAATGCACTTCCACTGTGAGACATCTTTGTCAGCTCTCCTCCTGCGATTTGTCCATGTCGCAGCGATCTGTCATCTTCCAAAATGGTTGACAGGTGCATCAATCTGGCTCAATCTCCCACGAAAAAAACGCCACTGCCAGACGGCCCGAGTCGAGGTTTCCAAAGAGGAGAACGAGCCATTTTTCCAGGCCGTGCATTTGCATGAGGGCAAGCATCCACGGGCCCATGTGGCACGGGGACGGAGCCATGTTGGAAGAGAGCGGTCCCGCTGGAGCCCGGCCGTTCACCGACCACAGCTGGGGGTCTGCTGCGCAGCTCAACACTACCGCTCCCTGCTGCCACAAAGGCGTGACGTCCCATTAATGCTGATGGTCAAGACGGGTGGCATGTGTGTGTCCCTCCCAGTGGGGGCCGCAGTAAACACATGTCGACTAGCCGCAACCAATACGCAGTAACCTGACGAAGTGAGCACTACTCTTGGTGAGAATGTTTGCTCAACACTCTCTTTTACTCTTGAGTATTTCAAATCTGCGTTCAAAATATTAACAAGATATTTCATGATGAGTGAGCTAATCTATGCCACTTCCCATGAAAAGTAGATCAAATTCTATTATTTTTTTCATGATGATGCATGTACAAAAAAATGTGTAATTTCAGGCCAAATGTATTTATTTTCCGCTGTGGGATGCTTGCTTTTCATCCATAAATGCTTTTGCACCATTCATGTGATGTGTAAACAGAGTTTGGGCTTGACGTTAAACTGATGAGCGGATGTGTTTTAATGCTAATTCTCATCACAGCTGTTGCTGTAAACACAGTAAATAAAAGCTTTTGTCAGTGTGATTCTCAAATCAGCAAATAAAAAGTACTTCTAAAGGGATTTGTCAAAATCAGCTTTTAATCATTAAATAAAGATCACAGTTTGACTATTATAAATCATTCAGTATTATAAACACATTTCTGTATTTGATCAGAGTTAGAAACCTAGTGTTTTGAGATTGAATTTGCAATGTTGAAAATAAATTTCACATTTCTTTTGTTCTGTCATTGCAGATACTAGAATTACTGTACTCTGCCATAGTCTGTACTGTACTGCATTTCACACCACAACATAGCAGTGTACTGTACTACACTACACAGTACTATACTCCATTACATTATTATAATGCATAAAATTTATACTTTATATGCTAATATGGCTACTGTCATTTGATTTACTCTCTTCCACAAATGTGTACAGTAATTCTCATGATGTCAGTCATGTATGCTTCTGAAAATACTGTAAAACAGTCACTACAAGACATGGTTGAAATGCTTACAAAACCCTGTCTTTTCAGGGAAACATGGAGGAGACAATTAGCTGTGTAACTGAGACTGGTCTAGTGTGGTTTTGGGGTGAGCAGAGAGAGCTCTGATAGGTCAGATCTGTATTACAGTATGGGAACAGTGCCCCCTTATGGCCATACACAGTGATTGTTGACATTGAGACAGAACATATCAGTCTGATGGCTTATCAGTAACAAGACTCTTTTAATAACTAAGGTTCAAACTGTAGGTGCATTCACATGTAGTTCAAAATTTGTGTTAGCAAAGCACAATATTTTATCGCTGTACTGAGTCTTAACCAGGCAAGGGTTATTTTTTTTAAGCCAGCATGAAATCCAACCCATTTTACTTCCATAATCTGATGTATTTCCAAGTGAAACACAAATGAACGAATGTAGGGAGGGAATTGATTTTATCCATTGGGAATTGATTGAATTAGAAATTATTGCGTGTGATAAATAAATGACAGTCATCATGACCAGGAACATGCTTTAAGAAAGAAAAACTGTTGTTTTGAGTAGCATTTTTCCCTTTTAATAACTAATTAAAAGATTTTGGGCAATGATTTTATTGGCATTTAGCACTGGCATTCCTCTGCTGTCCAATCTGAACAACCTGCAACCCATTTTTGGGTAGAGACCCACCATTTAAGAACTGCTCTTTACTTATTTTTGTATTATTATTATTATTATTATTATTATTAGCCTGTTGTTTATAATAAAGTTTTTTTTTTGAGGGGGGGGGGCTTTGCATGTAGTGAATGAATTACTGAATGTCTGAAGGTAAAGCCGCCCGATCTTTCCGGAAGGATGACATACAAGTTAAAGGGAGTCATTATAATCCGTAATTATGTCCCCACTGGATGCCTCGTTTGTAATGGGTTTTATTGGTTTTGTGTCACCACATAAACACATTTCATTACACCAAATACAAAAAATAATGTTCTTTTTTAGCAACGTCATATGACCCCTTTAAACATCAAATACACCTTTATTGACACAAAATATAAAGGATGCATTTGCCTTCTTTTGTCCCAGATTAATTTTTGGCAGTGTCATTTATGTGCTCCACACTGCCGTTACGGCCTCTGAGGCAGCCGTTTGTCTGGACAGATGGGAGATACAAACACGGATATGTTTAACTATGCATTTTACAGCAAACTATTAAAGTCTTTCACTGTTTACACATGCAAACATTCGAGTAGCTGTCCTCCGGCCAGTTCATTAGCCAACCCTTCTGTCAGCTTTTGCCACAAAAAGACAGAAAGAGAAAGCAAATGAGAGCTAGAAAGGCTTGTTTTGTGCTTTTACAACATGGTCGATCTTTTAAAGTGATCATTCAAAGTGCTCGTGCCCTGCGTTAGGCACCTCTGAGGGCTTCAGTCTGTGGCTCATCCTGGCGCGTTTGATTAGAACAGCACAGACTTACACATGTAATTGCATAATGCTGCACCCGCCTGTAATTCCTTTATGTGAACATTTTTAAGTAAGTGTTTAAAAGCATCATTAGTGCGAAAAAGGGGGGAGTTTGGGCTATGAGGACGAGCCCGCACTAGTGGATTCTATAGCATGAGATTGTATGAAAAGAAGTTTTTTTTTTAAAGTTATCTGGACTGTGTACAGGATACCGGGTTTTGATTGTTTTAATGAAGCAGCTGGCTTATTGTGTGTCCTTAATTCCTCCATTGTTTTTGGAATATGTCATAGTTCTTTATTCTTTTATCAGGTGCGCTGCAGGAGGACAGAGACAATAGGCTTCAGTGCGACTGCATTGGCCACGGCACAAAGGCCTTCTGCTGCAGACAGCTCACAGGCGAAAGCAGCACTGCGCTGGCTACGCTTTTCAGCCAGGGTCCCGTGTCTCCTGCGTGTGCACTCTCACTTTAGGGCCGCCCATCGACCTGTGTATTTCAGTGTGTGAACTTACAATGGCACAGACAGGAAGTCTCCATCTGAACTGTGGATGTTCCTTTAAGTTTGACTCTTTAACCCTGCAAGCACCTTGAGATGAGGAGGAGAATCGGTTGGAAATGTTTCTACACTAGTTTAATTTCAAAGAAGCTGGCCTGACCGTCCATACCTGCGAAGGGATTGAGCCAGCCTTTTGTTCATCACTGCATGAAGTTAGGCTTTGGTTGAGATAGAATATTGGCATATTACTCTTATTTGTTCTGCAGTATTTAGAAGACCATGCACTCTGCTGCCAAAAATGTGCAGTATACAGAATACAGTCCGTGTATCCCACAATGCAAAGCGCACAAGTTGAACATTTCCAGTGTGATGGTCAAACTGGAGGTCACATCATGCATTTTTTTTTTTTTTACTAGATTGGCAAAAGTTACGAATGTTTTAACAAATTTGATTAAAAATGCAAACCTTTTATTTCCAAGATGATAACTGGCAGCTGTGTTTTTTAACTGGTAGGTTGCAAGTATGTTCTGATTTATTATAAATCAATTCTGTATTCCTTTATGCATTTTAAAGGGGTCATGAGCTACCTTTTTTATTATTTTGTACAGCTCTCTGAGGTCCACTTATAGTGTTATCAAGATTTTTACATCAAAAAACATCATAATTTAGAAATAATAGGCTATTTTCAGTCCTGTTTTGACCCCCTCATCAGAACGCTCTGTTTGAATAGGAGTATTGGATTGTAGACTCGGAACCACTACTGCGATTGGCTAACAGTTGTATATGTTTGACAGCCTACATCCTTCATAGATGGACGCTGCTGTGATTTAGGTTAAAAACGCATAAATACTCAGTACATTATCAAACGATCTGTAATAACAGACAAAGCAATAGTGATCACGTAATAAAAACAGTTACTCACACTTGTGTGGTGCCACATTACTGTCAGATACAATATATTCAGCACAACATCGTCTTTTAGTTTCAATCTTTCTGAAAATCCTGCGTCGAATTGTGCCTTGTTTGTAAACGAATCCGCGATAAAAATGAAGTGAACAAAGGTCCGAGTTCTTACTGATGCGGTCTGGATCTTCAAATAAAGAAAAATAAAGTTCATCCACTCTTTCCTAATGTTGGGATCAGAAAGAAGGCAATGCAAAGACTGTGTTTTCCATAACTTGGCACTGCACAGCGTCTTGTTTTCTTCAGAGCATCTTTATCGTTTGATTTCTGTGTAGACCTGCGTTTGACACACTCGTTAGTTACACTACATGCGTGAATCGGTGGGCGGAGCTAAACAGGCAGTGATGTAGAAGCAGGTGTTGATGATCTTCTGCGGAGGCGGGGTTTAGCCACACTATTACACCATAAAGTGGCACATTCTACAACCTGTCGTTTTGGCAGATTGACTTCAATATAAGCAGTTTTTAAACTAAAAAAAAAGTTTTGAGTTCTGAAACTTACGGGATGTTTTTATAGTACAATTACCTCTTAAGATCAAGGGAATCAAGGGAATTTTGAGTTCTCAGTTCATGACCCCTTTAAAAAAAGTCATGACAATAATTTAGCATTTGCTGATATTTGTTGACATTATTAATAATTCTCAATTATTTAAGCATATTCTTATTTTGTATGAAACAATGTTTTTGTTGTTAACTGAAAATAAAACAAGTAATTAACAATTGTTTTTTTTAATGAACATGTAAAAAATCGTAAATGAAAATTATAGATGTTGCTTGGGCAACTAACTGAAATAAAATAAGTTGAAATTGGAGTACCAATTACTAAAAGTAAAACTGGAGTAAAAAATGACAGCTTAATAGAAATATAAAAAACTAATATAAATGAGAAAAGCACATAACAAAATTAACTTTAAAATGAAAACTTTAAATATAAAAAATAAAAGTTAATTCAAAATATTAATAAATACTGTAATATGATATAAATACTAAAATAACGCTTGTATGATACTGTATGTGATGTGTTGGATCGCCACTTAATGTCCAGTGTAGAATCTAGAACCTGAAGCAAAACGAGTAGAAAACCACTGCTGTAAACCATAACCATGCAACCGCAAAAACATCTACATCGGAGAAGGACATGACAGCAACACTACCTTATTTCTGTGCAGTCTCAAAGTTTGCCAGTGATCCGTTTTGACGCCACAACTCACAGGCCATCCCACAAAGCAGCAGCGATTGTGGCGCCCTTCATGCATCACATTTCTGCCTTTTGTTCTAGTGTAAGTAATGAGTTCTTCATGCAACTTCCAGCAGTACTCTTGAGCAGGCAGAGGTGACCTGCGCCCTCCTGCTGTTGCAGGTGACAGTTTTGATCTGCGCTGATGGCGATGGCAGTTTTTGTTATTTTAATTAGGAGATAAGGAACGAGAGAGCCTCTCCAGGCAGTGTGTGGTGTGTGACAGGATCCTGCTGATGAAGAGGACCCGTCTGAAGAGTGTCTCTCCCCGCTGCAGATTCACACATTGATAAGCTGCTCTTTCAGGCAGCAGTCGCACATTTCCAACTCTCAGAAGCTTTCGCAGTCAGTGCCTGTATTAGAAAGCCATTTTATTCTCTAACTTTCTTTTTATATATTTGATCTGATTGTATGTCTTTCACTTTTGGTCACCCCTTGAAAATAGAGTATTACAGTGATTATTTAATGATTTCATCCTAAGATTTCTCCTTAAATGTGTGCTAATTAGCATTTGCACAACTGCTTCTTTTTATTAGACAACTAGTTGTTCAGAAAAGTAGTTGAATAGTCGATCAGTCAAATGACTCACATTTGTAAATGACTCACACTGTGCAGTATCATTCTTTCAGACCTTTTTCATGAATTACATTCCCTTCCTATTTCTCTCCTTACCTTCCCAACAGCTGCTCTGAAAGTGCAGCTCATCTTCCTCTCTGAAGCTCCGTCAGTGTGTTTGCACATCTCTAACAGAGAGCTTTAATTAATTGTACAGCTTCCCTACTGAAACAATGTCCTAATTCTGCCATTTAGCATCTGCGTATCATAGTTTGATGTTATCTCGGAAGCCAGATTTTTTTTGTAGTCATATTTAAAACATTAATCTCTTGAATGGCAAATGAAGTGCGGCTGAAATCCTTCCGTGTGCAAAGATAAATGCAATCTGAGCTTAAACCCTTCCACTGGCTTTCATCTAAAAATGATCAAACCTCTACATATTTAAATCAGTCTGTACATGTGAAACTTTTGCATACATTTTAACCTTAAGTGTCTAAATGCAGCAGTGATAATGTGTGGTTTCTTCTGTCATACAGGTGGTCAGTTGTGGTGTACCACAACCAAGAACATGATGGAAGGCGACGAGCTGGTGGCATTCGCAGTGGACTTTGACTCTCGATTGCAGGTGGTCAATCACATGTCTCTCGGTGAGGGCATGTACCCAGCACGTCTTCTGGACACCATCCAGCTCCTGCCCCAGCAAGCTGCCATGGCCTCCATATTACCTACAGCTATAGTCAACAGTAAGCCCTGTTTCTGTGTACACACAAACTTAATAACTGTCCACGGGCATCATAAACATGCATGCAGCAAATCAAAACTAATAACTGTCAACATACTTTTACAATGAAGCCATACGGTTGAGTCTCGCCGTAAAACTTGGCCACAATATTGCTGCATATGGGGTCTCACCTGTTCCCGTAGCTGCACCGTTGAGCTTTCCAACCAATCATTTGAGCCAGTTCAGAACGTGTTACACACACACGTATTACACTGAAAACATAGTATGCTGTATAGTTATTCACAGATTAACCTCTGCTTGGGGGAATGTGATGTTCTGCCCCTCAGTTTAGGGGTACAGTAAACATATCTGGACTCTGACCAACCTTGTAATTGCAAAATTTGAGCCATCTGCCAAATGCTTTGTTTGTTGACTTTATCAAGGAAGTCTAGAGTTCAGCTTGACACAGAGGATGCTGTTAGCAGATGGTGCAACGTTTTCATTTGCCCTTGAGGAAAGGGCACAAGCCTACTGGAATCATCTCTGTTGCCATGCAACATCACAGCAGAATTGTCATTTAAAACTCTTATTTGAGCCGTGCATGTGAACTGATCATTCAGACGTCCCAAACACTCCTAATGCCTCTTCTGATATATCCCCTATAAGGAATGGATCTGTAAAGAATTGCACGAATCCTCTTAGCAATTCCATAGCCAAATTATGATCATTTCAATCATGAATAAATTTCATGAAGACATTTTTTAAGTCTTTTTTAGAGACAACATAAATTCTCCTGTCCAGCAAAAATGCATTCATGATGCAATTTCATTCAAAATACTACTGATAAAACTCAAAAAAGTGTCAAATTAAACACTTCATCTGAGTTCAACTCAGCAAAACTGTTTGGAGCAGTGTTTGTAGTTTTGCCTTCATGTGTTTGTCTCTGTGTTTCAGAGGACATCTTCCCCTGTAAAGCATGTGGGATATGGTACAGGAGTGAGAGGAACCTTCAGGCCCACCTGATGTATTACTGCAGTGGGCGGCAGAGGGACCCTGATAACGTCTCTGAAGAGACTGACAGCAATTCCCACCAAACTCCCAGTACCTGCCCTTTCCCACAATGCAACAAGAGCTTCAGCAACCCTCGTGCTCTGGAGATGCACTTGAGCTCACACAGTGGTGAGTAGGCTGGTATCATAAGTACAATGCATTTTGACAGTTACAAAAAACTTTTTTTTTTTTAAATTCTCACAATCATTGCACATTAAAGTATTTGATCAAAATAAATAAATACATATACTTATATAATAAATGCATATTAAAACTAAATGTATAAAAAAATTAATACAGTTTATTTCACTGTATGGCTGTTCAGTCTGCAACAGCCAAACGTCTGCCATTATGTTAATATTAAAATAAACTGAAATTCTATATTTGCTTGTGAAGGAAACAAGAAATACATTTTAGCAAATAATCACAGTTAGATCAAATAATCACAATCAGGCAGTAATATGTGTCTAGGAAATAGACATCCAAAATGCTACATGCAGACACAATGTAAAATTAGTGGAAATACAAGACTAACAAAAACTGTCTCTTTTCTTTCTCACAGGTTTTAAAATGGAGGAGTCTCTTCCCCCTGGCACCAGCTTGAAATGCACAATCTGTAACTTCACAGCAGATTCACTCCTTACATTCCAGCACCACATCCTTTCACACCTGTCACAGGCAGCCTTCAGATGCAATCACTGCCACATCAGTTTCCAGAACCATAGGGAACTGCTGCAGCATCAAGACTTACACGGACACACTGGGAAGATTCACAGGGAGAGCGACAGCGAGAACTCCCCAAGAGGAGGAGAGGAAATCTTACAGGCAGTACGAGCAGAACTGTCAGGCAGGAAGGATGTGGTTATGCAAAGTCCCAAGAGCACACCTAACAAGGCCAACAGTCCTGATGGAGAACTCGAAAGACCTGAGAAAAAAACTATCCTTGGACTGCAGAAGGGAGAAAGTCACCCAGGAAGCAAGGCTAGTTTCTCTTACACCAGAATCAAGTCAGAACCCTCTAGTCCACGGCTAGCTTCCTCACCGGTCCAGCACAACATGGGACCAACCTTCCCCATGGGTCCATTCTTGTCACAGTTTGCTTTCTCCCAGGACATTTCTGTGGTACCACAAGCATCTGAGATTCTAGCGAAAATGTCAGAGCTGGTGCATCGCAGGCTACGCCATGGAGGGAACAGCTACCCTCCTGTCATCTACAGTCCTCTCATGCCCAAAGGAGCGACCTGCTTTGAATGCAACATCACCTTCAATAATCTAGATAACTACTTAGTTCACAAGAAGCACTACTGCAACAGTCGCTGGCAGCACATGGCAAAGTCTCCGGATTTTTCCAGTGTTCCGGACAAGGTGTCCGATGCCATAAGTCCAAACAGTGGCCACACTTCGGTCGGTATGCTTCCTGGATGCCTTCCATCAGAGACCGACAGTCATCTCGTGACAACAACTTGCTTGAATTCGTCTGTTTTGGATATTATGAACGCTGGTGGGAAAGTGCCTGAAAAAGACCTTCCTGGGCAAGTAAAGAAGGTTACTACACCAACAGGAGTTGAGGAAAGGCTTGGCGGAAAACAGTCTGAGGTGAAGAGTCCCAGCACGTCTTTGGTGGACGGTGAGAATGACCCAAACAAGACCATCTGTGAAGCATGCAACATCACCTTCAGCCGGCATGAAACGTACATGGTTCACAAGCAGTACTATTGTGCCACTCGCCATGACCCACCCATGAAACGCATGTCCATGAAGGTGCCCGCCATGCAGCGGACCATGAGAACGCGCAAGCGGAGGAAGATGTACGAGATGTGTCTGCCTGACCAAGAGCAACGGCAGCCCATGGGGCCACAGCCGGGATTCTTGGGTATGCCCACTCTAGGAAATCCCTGTACATCCCAGGAAACGGTAGAAAATCTGGCTGACCGCTTCCATCCACGATGTGACATCTTTCCAAGCCTTGTCCCGAAACACTTAGATGCTTCCCTTACTGTCTCCAAGCCTATCCTTGCCCCCAAAGGTAACACTATTGCAGACCCACAGGAACTAGATGCTCCGATGGATCTCAGCAAAAAGTGCTCACCTCTTCCTGACAAGTCGTGCAACTCCCCCAAAAGACTCTTGGACTATCACGAATGTACCGTGTGCAAGATCGGTTTTAACAAAGTGGAGAATTACCTAGCCCATAAACAGAACTTTTGCCCTGTCACAGCTGCTCAGCATGGTGAGATCGGCAGTCTGGAGCAGCCAATGTTCCCGGGCGTGAAGAGCGAAGGCAATAACTCGGATGACATCTATGACAAGAGTTCTGTGAAATGTGAGAAAAACGGTGGCAACAAGTTGATGGTGCAGAACGGAGGCATGTTCCCACCACACCTTGGGCCGGCACCGGATCTGAAAGCTTTCGGTGATGCACTGCTCATGACTTCGAAAGATGAGAACAAGAGCATATTTTTGCCTCACTGTCTCTATCCTGGAGCAATAAAGAAAGTGAAAGGTACAGAGCAAATATCGCCATATTTCGGGATAAAAAGTGGCGACTACATGGCAGGGAGTCTCGTAATGCAGGGTGAGGTGGCCGAACAGGAGCAAAGCAGTAATGGTGCAGGTGAGACGGGCACAGAACCACCTGCGGCCAATGGCTGTCCCCATCCCAGCAAGGAGCCGCTGCCCCTACTGCCCAAAAACAGGGGCATGGTGATTGTCAACGGTGGTCATAAAGAGGATCGCCAGACACCAGCAACTCCCCAGCAAGAGAATCAGCCTCACAACACCTCATCACCAGAGGAACAAACATCTCCCACGTGGGGAGCCGAGAACCCTCCCGACCCAAACGAGAATGTATCGCCAACTTCTAAATCACCCATGGAGGAATCCGCACCTGCCGGAAAAGGCATAAATGGTTCGGCGCCACCAGCAGGCAGTGGGAAGTATTGCCGCCTCTGTGACATCCAGTTCAATAACTTGTCAAACTTTATCACTCACAAGAAGTTTTACTGCTCGTCACATGCCGCCGAGCATGTGAAATGAAATTCGCTCTTCTCCCCTCATCTTTTTTTTGGTACACGGTTGTGTCTGAAATAGTGCATCGTGCAGTTTTATATACTGCTTGTGGACAATCAAGAGAGGCTTCTACTTTCGTTATTTTGAAGACTTAATGCAAAATGATGAAAAAAAAATCCAAGTGTAATATTGGTGCCACTTTCACCTTTTATTTATTTTACAATCAGTATTAATAGGAGTAGTGCTCTTAATTTAAATTCAAAGAAAGTTTATATCAGAGTTGTTTGTAATGTTAATGTACAGTCATTCTTGTGTAGCAGACATATTGTTTACAATGTATGTTAGGTTCAAGGAGACAATAGGCACAGGATAAAAAACTGAAATGCGTTTTAGACCCAACAATAGCTACTGGAGCACTTGTGTATTCTTATTTGCTGGTACAGTTTTTTGTATATGTCAAAATGTCACTTGCAGTATGATTCTCTTGACTTCAGCCTTAAAACATTTTAGAGGGATAACCAGGCACAACGCTGCAGCTCATGTTTTGGCATATACTGTACACATGGCTTTGCATATATATGTTGCTGTTTGTCTTTTCTTCGACTCAGAAGTGGATGTTTAAATGAGGATGGCAGCATTCTTGTATAGTACTTGTATTTCTGTTTGCTGATACACCTTGTTCTCCCTTTTTAAAAATTTGCTCTCAGCGCAATACTTTGTAAGAAAAAAAACAAGGAAAAAAAGGGGGGTGGGAACATTACGGAAAACAGTATTATAAAGGGGGAAGAGCAGCTATTTCTTACTCCTGATAAAAAAATTAAATTGTACTGTTTTGATGGGTGGGACGAGACAAGGGAATACTGTAAAAATTATCATTCCAATGTCCTTATGTAAGAAAAATATTTCTTAAAGATGTTGTTGCTATGCATGTATATGGATGGAATAAAATTCCAGATCTGTTGGAAATTTTTATTTTGATGTGGTGTCAATTAAACTTCAATCCTCAGGATAAACAGACCATGTTATTGTCTTCTTTCAGGATGTCTAATGGAAACATTTCCAGGTCTCATCAAAAGGGGAAATCTACGTGTGTGTGTGTGTGTATAGGGAGAGAGTTTTAGGTTTGTTTTACCAAAACAATTTTTGTTATTTTAAAAAATGCAACTTTGTTAAAAAAAAGTCCTCGTTTTTCAAGGAAAATATAATTTCTATTTTTTTATATATATATATATATATATGGCAAAAACAGCAAACCATAAAATGTCCATGCCAAATACTGGCGTTAGTAATACTTTTGTGCATAAGTTCAACAAGGAGTGGAGCTTGCACACACAATGATAGATTTCTTACAAAAAAAATTCATTTAGAGATCAGTAAATAAAATTAGAATAGAATTAGGTCAACTATTGTCTGTTATGACAGAATTTTTTGCACCTTTTTGGCCTCTAAATAAAGTACTGTTCATAAGAAATCTGACTGACAAATATGACTTCTTGACAGGTTTCATTAAATTCAAATTAAATTTAATTGCATTAATAAAAAGGCATTTTGACCAGAAAAATGTACAGTTAAATGCAGTTAAATAATGTCTTCAGCAGATAACCAAAATGTACAATTCCTCAACAAACTACACAGATTTCTGTTTCCTTTGTAAGCAGAAATATGAAGCTGTTATTTGGCCTCTTGCATCACTGAAGAGAGTATGTGACAGCTGCAGGGAAGTAGCTGTTATTGATCTGTTGTTATTAGAGAGGCTGCATTTTCGGAAGCATCTCACTGCCTCTGTTGGTTGGACTGCCTTTGTGAAACGAGCTTATGCAAATGTTTGATAAGCAAGGATGGATTTTTGTAGATCATGTGACGATCTGCCCCACGAATCTGAATGTGATTGGCATTGGGATAAGAGCGCTCCAAAAACTTCCTCTGAAGTTCAGCAACCACCTGACGTAGAGAGATGACAGTTAATGCGACGTTCAGCAAAGGATTTGCCTCTGATTAAAACTAACTAAAGTTCAGAAGTGAAGGCAGAAAGTGGGACTGTGAAAGACACTCACTTGGTTGAGATCTGAAGAAAGCTGATCATCAAAGGATTCCCCAGTGATCACATGCACAGATGTCTTGCTAGAGAGAGGCTTATATCTGGAGATCTCCCTGAAAAAGTCAAGGACATTCAAACAGCAGCGTAAATGAAGGCAATTCACACTTCACGCTAGAGATTCTTCCCACTGGTCGCGCTGGTCACCATTTTTTAAAATTAATTAATTCCAATATTTACTATCTATCAGGCTTTCTGCGGTAGTCTGTGTTACCGGTATTACCCGGTGTTTGGCCATACACCGAATACATTACTTGCCAGTGGCGGCTGGTGGAAACCAGACGCTGATTGGACTATATATCCAGAGACAGAAAAGTCTAGAACAGTGACGGCAGTAGTTGAATGTGATAGAAAAAAATCCCTCCCTTTCACACTTTGGTTGTGCATCGCCCTACTGCCCGCCTAATGGAGAAACCGCCCCTGTTACTTTCCCAGCGCGGTATCGCCCCCACTGTCGTTTTGCTTTTTAAAATAAGTAAAAATTTAGTTCAGTTGGACAACAGATGCTACAGTTGTAAACTGTAAGCGTGTGCTCTGCTCCATACAGCGCACCCTGCAGAGCCGCAGCAGTGAAGCAGGAGTCGGATTTCACTCATCACCTGGGGCCGGTTGCATAAACTGCTTAGACAAAGTTAATCATCTAATTTCTTTTCTTCAAGGCATAGTCATAACTTTTAGATTGATCTAATGTGAATCCAAAAAGTAAGACTGATTACCCCCTGGCTAACTGCTGGTTGGTCAAACTAAGTTTGTAAGTCACAGTCTTAACATAGTTTTTATCTTTATGCAACTGGCCCCTGAAGAGAGTGAGAGAGGCACTTCAGTGTGAGTGGCAAAAATGACGAGGAAACGATGGCGGATGGAGGATTTGGTTTTCAAGCAAAATGTAAAAGTAAATTAAAAGACCACTTCTTAGACCAGAGAAGGTGAACGTTGGTTTTTGTCAATAAATGTTATATGTGCTAGTTTATCATTGTACTGTTTTATTGATGTTGTGCTTTTCATTAAGAATAATAAAGAATCCATCTATCAAGCATTCGTTTTAGTCTTAAAAAGTGAAAGGTGCATAGATGTAAGAGCAACAGACAATTATATTTTCTTGTAAAACGTGACACCAAGATTGAGAATTCGAAAGTGAAAGCATCCAAGAAGTGCCTTTTCTTTCTCCTTTGCTCACTCGGTTCCTCCCTGTCCGCACCTGTGCTCTCATCATCTCGACTTAATTCCTACATTTCCTTAAGTCATAATTTGTGCGTTTCATCATCAGCGCACCATGCGTGTGTACGTGGACAATAATGCAAGTGCAGCTGCGCAGACACCGACTGAGTGCGTGACGACGCTATAAGCCCAGAATATGAACAGAAAGTGCTAAATTGCACGTCAAGCATTTTCCTCTCATAGAAGACGTAAAAGAAAACGCTTAATGCGGCTTAATGAAGACGGTGATAAAAAAAGACCAAATATGCTATAGAAATGATTAAAAACATATACTGTGTGCATTCAAGCAGATGAGCCCAAATTATGAACTGAATTGCACGAAACACGTTTTGCACGTTTTCCCCCGAGCTGGCTTAATATAAGATAACACAGTGATATAAAAAGCCCAAATTGTATGTTTTATTAAAAATATATGTACAGACAAGCAATCTATTAAGCCACAGTTTTCTTTATAATGTTTTTTTCTACGGGGGATAAAACACGTGAAACTTTGCACATTCCGTTCATATTCTGGGCTAATTTCTGTGCTGCGTAATATATTTTATTAATATACCAGATTTGGTCTTTTTATATCGCCGTCTTCGTCCATTAAACGTTTTCTATAGGGGAGAAAATAACTTAACATGCACTAGCGCAGAGTTTCCCAACCGGGGTGCCGTCTGTCGAGAGCAGGGGTGCCATGTAAAAAATCATTTTTTAATATTTTTAAATTGCTAAAATGTTCAAAAAAGCATCTATTATATAATATCCATTTCTGATGTCGCCAATAATTAGAGATGCACCGAAATT
>NW_015652278.1:540842-556256 GCF_001515625.1 Sinocyclocheilus rhinocerous | reverse complement strand
AATATCTATACTTTTCAAATTATCATATCAAAGTTAGAAATTCAAATATTGTGACAAAATTTATTTTGTAGGGTGCCACAAGTTTGTTAAAATTTCCAAAGGGTGCCGCGACTAAAAAAAGGTTGGGAAACACTGCTCTAGAGCTCTGTAATATTTTTTATAGTTTCAAAAATCCTTAAACAATAATTGAAAATCCGTTTTTATTATCAGTTTTTTTACATTTTCGTTAGTTTTACATTCATGTTTTTGTCCATTTTTATACGTTTTTTGGTTCTTATATATTTAATTTTAATTTTATTTTTAAATAAAATTAACATATTTATTAGTTTTTGTCTTTTTTGTCTATATAGTTTTTATTTTTTATTTCAGTTTTAGTTATTTTAGTACATTAATATTAACTAAAAGAAAATGAGAAATGCTGCCTTGGCAACTAGTTGAAATAAAACAAGTTTTCGATTTTATTTTATTTTAAAAGTTTATTTCATTTCAAGAAATACATTTAATTAATAGTAATAGATTTAACTAACTATAATAACCCTGTGCAATGCCTTTGCAATGCATATTATATAGAGTGGTTTTAAAAACACTTAAATCACACTTTAAAAAATGCATTACATTACAAACTAAAAATTACTGCAATAAATTTTAATTCACGCAGGTGTCCTATCAGAGTAATTACGGGTGTATATCATCACAATAACTATGAACATATATTTCACTAATGAAAGTGTCCAATCCTAATTTTGAACAGTTTTTTTTTTTTAAACAAATTTATGTTTTTTGGTGCCACTAATTATCATTTATCACATTTATCAAACTATTCATTGAAGGTAAAGTCTTACCTCACTAGAGATGCGCTCTCGTTGAGAAAGAAATGCTCGTCTACTGCAGCGCTCTGATGGGCAGGGTTACACAGCAGATATTTCTGACATGAGAATCACAAGGGGGAAAAAAATCTAAATAAGCATTGATTTCTATATTGATTTCTTCTTCACTTAATAGCTGAGACAAATGTATTTAGATAGACATATATTACTGTACTGTATATGCCACGACAGCGGTCAAGAGACGTGAGTTGTTCCAATGTTTAATTTTCACTCTTTGGTCATTGTAATATACACTCGGTGACCTCAGACAGACACACTTGAAAGCGTCAAGTCAACACTTGAGTCAACAGCACGAGGGGAGCAGATCCTCTCATGAAGAACAATCCGTCATTCTGAGAGACAGAGCGGTCAAATTAAATGTCGACAGGCATTTCAAGAGCCGCGATTCCTCTCAGTTAAACATGAAAGCACTATGTAGTCGCTAATTGCTATTTGATTGTCTGTGTTCTTATGTAAAGAAGTCCTATCTGAATGCACTGCCAGCACCTTTTCCTTTATTTCTTTAAATCATGTGATTTGTAGTTTGAACATGCATTGACCAGTCACTAAGAGCAATAGCAACAGACTTGATATCAGGCCTGAAATACTTGATATGCATGACGTGATGTTGACATGGTCTGCAGCATGACATACTATACTGCATTTTGCAATTTTTTGAATTATGCATGCAACTAAATTAGTTAAGAGATAGAATATTTGTGCTTTTAATAAAATGTATGTCACTCCATAGCTTCATTGAAATTAATTTAGTGAAAGCAAAAAGGTGTTTAAAATAGTGGGAAATTTTTAAAGACCATTCTATATATTGTAAATAAAACAAAAGTCCACAAAGTCAGTATAGGTTATACACTACCATTCAAGAGCTTTGCATCACAGGAATAAAATACATTTGAAAATATATTAAAATACAAAAAAAAGCTATTTTACCGTTGTTACTGTATTTTTGATCAAATAAATTTAGTCTTGATGAGCATAAGAGACTTCTTTTGACACCAACCTTTTGAACAGTAATCATGTTTGCATTGCAGTTTCCAAATGTAGCACATATACAGAGTTCTGGCATGAAACTCTAGATGGCGGCTTACCGCAGCATGTTGTGGATGTATTGGCAGTAGCAAGTCTTGGTACTTGCTCTGCCGCAGCAGCAGCAGCAGCGTAGCAGATCTATTCCGCCAAGGCCAAATACATTAACATTGTCATGTACATTACCATGCCAATCCCTCAGAGAGTCGTCATGACAGAAATATAGTTAACTTAACATGCATCTGTGGTTGCAACTATAACCTGAAGTTCATTTATACGTTTATAATAACTGTAGACTAAAACAGTTGCATGCCATGGATGCATTTTGCTTCAAGCAGCCTACTGCATTTACACCAACAACACAAGCAAAGTTATTTTTGACTCTAGCAAACACCCAGATATTTTAAAGCTCGTTAATTTTGTGTTGTTTTGTTGAAATCTAACGTTACAAAGAAACATATTGCTTTCGTTTTATGCTTCTAATCTTTCCCAGACAAATGAGACAGAGGTCTTAAAAACACTGTGTCTGTTTTTATGCAGATAGAGAGGAAGGATGGGCATGTATGAAATAACGAGAAAAAAAACAGACCTAGTCATCACCACCTTCCTGTTGTGCATTAATTATTTCAACCTCCTTATAAAGGCAAAACATTCCTCTAAATCACCTCTTCCGTTCCTCAGGTCAACCTTCGATTCATGTCGCAAATGGGAATCTGTAGCTTTTTGTGGGGAAGAGGGGCCATTCAAAATTCTAATAAATGTTTTGCATATTCGTGGCCGCATGTTAACGTGCATGAAATTGGGTGGAACTGGAGCGAAGAGAGCGGCCTCGTACCTTGACTGCACGCGGCTGTTTTGCATCGTGACCTGAGAAACCCTGTCTGAAGGCATTTCAAAAAGCCTCCGCGTCAGTCTCTGTCTGCAGCCTCTCACATTCACACAATCCGGGAAAGTTGTTCATCTTAGACAACTGATCATTAAACTGCTTCTCTTGTTCTCCAGAAACCCTGCCCTGCATGTCAACCGGCTCATAGAGACAACTGTAATTTATGCCACAGCACCGCCAAGTGGCCATGTTGTAAGACCAGCGTTTCCCAACCTTTTTTGTCTCACAATGATCACAAAACAAAATAAAATAAAATAGTAAAATGGTGGTGTGAACGTGAAAGACAATGTAATTTTTACTGATATCAATGAGAAGATGACTAAAGAAATCTGGAGTCTTTGTATAAAGTCCAAGTGTCTGCAAGTGTCATTCACACAAATTGACAACTTACATTGCTTTGTTTTGTTTGAAAAAGAATTGAATGCAATAAAATGGCAAAGATGAAATGTGCACTTAAATGTTGCTAAGCAGGTATCCTGATCACCATCCTTCAAAAAACAAAAACAAAAATTCACATTCATCACAACTGTTTAATTATTTTAATCATTTGACAGCTAATATGCATTTTTTTATTTTAAGTTGTAATTTCTTTTTATAGTTATAACAAGTAAACCAAAATGTAGTTATTTCAGAAATTATTTTAATCTTTTGACAGCTATTTTTAAAGTTGTCATTTCTTTTTATAGGTTTACAAGTAAATCCAAAATTAGAGAAAAAAAAAAATTTGTTTTAATTTAAAATGTTTATAGGGTTAACAGGTAAAAAAAATTTTTTATAAAAAAGTACTTTTTTCAGAACTTTGAAGGGGGGAAATCATGAAATTAATTAATAATTATTATTAATCTATAAAAAATTATTATTTTAATCTATTGGCCTTTGTATTTTTTATTGTAATTTCTTTTTATAATTTTAACAAATAAAACCAAATTATTTTAGAACTTCAAAGAAAATCATGAAATTAATTACAATTAATTATCTTAATCTTTCAACAGGTAATATATATATATTGTTTTTTTGTTGTTGTTGTTGTTGTTTTTTGTTTTTTTTAAGTTTTCATTTCTTTTTATAGGTTAAATGAGTAAAATTAAATGTAGTTATTTCAGAGTTTCAAATAAGATAATCATGAAATCAACCATAATGGTCACACTTTATTTTAAGGTCCATTTCTCACTATTTACTAGCTATTAACTACGACTTTTGCCTCAATAAACTCCTAATTACTGCTTATTAATAGTTAATAAGGTAGTTGTTAAGTTTAGATATTGGGTAGGATTAGGGATGCAGAATATGGTCAAGTAGAATATGTGCTTTATAAGTACTAAAAACAGCCAATATGCTAGTAATATGCACACTGAAAAAAGTCAGTGCATGCATATAAGCAAGTGAGACTTGGTCCCTTTACTGAAGTGTTACCACCATAATTAATCTATGGACAGCTAGTATGTATTTTTTTTTTTTTTTACGTTTTACCATTTTATCAAGTTTTAATTAATCTCGTTTTATAGGTTTAACAAACAAACTTGAAACTTGTTCAATACTTTTTTAGTATGTGTACCCCTTGTTGGATTTTACTGTTTTAAAAAAACTAGAAGCAGTGACACCATAACCTTGAGTTGTATATGTACACACTGATCTGCTTACAAGACACGATTAGCCATCAAACAGTGAAAAATGAAAGAGAAAATCTGCTAAGCAGGAAATTTAATGACCACAATAGCAGTTGACTATCAGGGTTGATGACTGAACGGATGCCGGTTTAATCCATGAACTATGAGCAGGCTCAGATGGAGTTTGTGGGCTGACCTGTCACTGCAGGAGTTCCTCTGAGACGTCGCCTCCCTGAATGACCGGCTTCAGCACACCCAGAATAATGAGCAGACGACTCAAACCTGCAGCTGCAGAGAACTGCATCATCTGCAGGGACGGGACGAGGTGAGAGTACCTGTAAAAATATACAAACATAAGATTTCAAAGGGGTCATCATAACATGAAAAATCTGATTTTCCTGTGAATTGCAGTTCATATATCCCATTCCAAAAAGACCATTTATTCAAACTGATTCGAAGGGTCACAATGAGGAGATGTTGAAGGCCAGAACACTGGACCCAGAGACACAGCGGTACAGTGTGCTGTATGAATCAGTGACAGGCGTCTGCTGTGATGAACTGCATTAATTGAGCGGTCATTACCCACGCATGAAGGACTAAATGACTCCTCACTGCGCTGTCTAATGCTTCACAATGACAGCTCATTTATGAAGAATGAATCAATGACACAGAAACACTGATCAACACTCTCGTGAAGAATATTTAGACACGTTTAGAACACTTCACACATGATAAAACACTACTGCTGATACTCTGGAGCTTGCTGGATGGTTGCTAGGGAGTTGCTAGGGTATTATGGGCTTGCTGACTGCTCCAAGTCAAAATCTGTCTATGACTTTTTTTGTATGTTTTTTATCATCCAGCAGGCATAAATCTAGTTAGTCTGATCGCTTAGAAAAATAATAGAATGACTCTCCTCAAAACCCAAGTGATTTGACAGACAAATTACAAAATACTATAAAAAATAAAATGTGTGATTTTAAAAAAGCAAGTTCTTTTTTTTATGCACATGTGGTTTTATGCACATGTGGTTTCATCAGATATCATCTCATTTGAACAATAAGCAAAGAACACAGCGCGCGTCATGTTTCCGATTCGCAAAAAGTTACTCTTATGAACCGGTTTTTTTTTCCCAATGAGCCTTGAATTTTTACTTTTATTAAAACACTTCAAATAAGAAACAGGAATTATCATGGTTAAACACACACAAATCCAAGCAGCATATTAAACTACAAAACAAAATTTCATAAAACAAAAACACAAAAAATTACAAATAATACATACCATATATAAAGTCAAATTATACATAAATTAAACTTGTGGTTTAATCAGTATATATTGCAAATAATTCCATTTTAAGGCATTTAAGGTTTTTCAGCTGCTTTAAAAATGGAAATAAAATGTTAATTTTTAAAAGCCATATAACTTGCCTGTATTCAAAACAATATTACACAAAAATTCAATCTACTTGCTCTTGAGTTAGCAGTTTGAATCAGACTCACTCAGTGAATCATTCAGAACCATTACTGACATCCAGACTGAAGTCATTTATCGGTTACATCCGACTTATATCACTCTGTTTTCTTACTGTTTGGTCATATTAAATTACAACTAAAATTCATTTGACTCCTAAATTTATGAAAAAAATCTGAAGACTGGAGTAATGATGCTGAAAATTCAGCTTTGCATCACAGGAATAAAGTATATTTGAAAGTGTATTAAAATAGAAAACCATTATTTTAAATAGCAATAATATTTCACAATATTACTGTTTTGTTCTGTATTTCTGATCAAATAAATGCAGTCATGATGAGCAGAAGAGACTTCTTTAAAAAAATAAAAATAAAAAAACATTACAAATATTACTGATCCCAAACGTTTGAACAGCAGTAGCAGTGTACAGTAGAGAAACTCTCAGAGGTCGTGAGGTCTTTCTGAAAGTGGCCAGTAGGGGGCGGTCACGTCTCACTGTGAGTGAACACTAACGGCTGTAAACACAGCAAGGCTAATGTGGTCTTACTTCATTACTGATGACTGACAGTACTTGCTCCAGCACTAGAAGCTCTAATTACTGATAATTGGCATTACTGGAGCCAGACCAATGTAATTCCAGAGGGATTTCTCACTTTACTGCAGAAGAAATGAAAGAAAAGCTACACAAATGTTACAGGCAAGGCCAGCAATTTTCCCAATATGATTTTCAATCAGTACACATATATGTGTGAAGTCACACTTCAGAGAAACTGACTGACTGCTTGATTGATTTGTTCCATTGATTCTTGTATTTCAGAGGTGTCTGTGAGAGGAAGATCATGTGATGAAGGCATCCTGCACCTCAGTCCTGCAGGGTCTCGAACCGCTTTAGCCCCTCTAAAGGTGCGTTCACACTAAAGGCAGTTAAATCTCTGGAGGTCAGCAATTGCCGTGCTGTGTTAGTGGCTAGTATGCATTCCACTAGATTCCAACACTACCAGGGAGATTAACTGCTAATTTGCATCAACTACTCAACTGTGTCACATTAGTCAATATTCACTTAATGTTTCCTCTGGGTGCCTCAAATGGCCTAGTTATAAACAAATGGTCACTTAAATGAATTCACTCAATCCACTGGCATTAAACACAATAAGAACAGTATTTTTTTTTTCTGGCAGGTAACTCGAAGTACGAGCTTTGAATCTTAAAACATCCACATATATCCATTTTCCACCAAAATGCTTAGTCTTGTTTACAAGTCTAAGAACATATTCTAATATTCTGAGTAATTTAATTCAGTGTCTTTATGCCACCAAAAGATGCTGCTGATGCAACCATCAGTCTAGTTGTGCAAAGTTAGAGACATATCCCAACAGACTAAAGGCTGTAATTAAAGCAAAAGGTGGTTCAGCAAAATACCGACACAAGGAGGTGATCCTTTTTCCAACTCAGTGATTCTGTTTTTTATTTTTTTCTGACATGTTTGTGTTACATCTTTCACTTGGATGTTATAAGTTGCACTGAGTAAATACAGCTGGATAAAACAAAAACGGTGTCTGTGTTCATTTCAGGCTGCAAAGCAACAAAAGGGGTGTGATTCTTTTCTATACCTACTGTATATGTATATATATATATAGAGAGAGAGAGAGAGAGGGAGAGAGAGAGAGTGTGTGACAGACAGACAGACAGACAGACAGATAGATAGATAGATAGATAGATAAAAATTCAATATTCAGATTTTTGGTTTCATTAGTCATATTAAATAGATTCCTGATTTTTATGAGCTTCATTGTGCCATTTGATAGATGAGATGCACAGACAGAAGACTTTATCTTGGGGAAATCCCTCTTAAGAGAGACTTTGAAATTTGACAATTCTGACATGTTTACATGTAACTGCCAGCATGTGGTTTTCTGACAGCTGCTTCTGTTCCTTCAAAAGCAAAAACACAGTCTGTACTGTGTAAACCTCACAGGAGCTGCTTTCAGCTGGTTTTGTCACCACAGCAACAACAAAAAAAATAAATACTAAAAAAGGCCAAAAAAGACCATCTGTTCGCAGGCAACCGTATCTGAGATGACTAGAAAACTCAGCTAAAACCAGTGATTTGGAATGGTAGCTGGTTTGTTTGTTGCTGGTTCAAGATGGTAGCCCAGATAGCTGATCACTTAAACTGTTGCAAAACCCAGTAGCCCCTCACTGCAGAACACAAGATCCAGGGGGCGTGGTTGGATCCACATCTAGGGGGTGGAGATTGGTAGGTTTAGGGGTGGAGATGGGTGGGTTTAGGGATCAGGGGGTGGAGGCGGGTAGGTTTAGGTATATGTAAGGCGGGAGGAGTTGGATCTGGATCCAACCACGCCCCCTGGATCTTGTGTTCTGTAGTGAGGACCACCTCCTGATTTAAGTTGGATTTTCCAGGATGGGTAGATTCAACTTGACAAGTCACCTTTGAAGTGCCAGATGATTTTCATGATCTGACAACTTCTGAGTCCCTGACCGCACATCAAAGTTCACACCGGATGAGAGCCGGGACACTCTGCTGCTCCATTTTGTTCTCTAGCGATTGGGAGTGACTCATTTTGTCAGATATAGCGGAACTCATTTCAGAGTGAGGCAGCGTTAATGAGACGCTCTTTTGATGTGGAAATCCTGCTGGCACAGGGAAGACGCTGATACCGTCTCCGCTGTCATCCTCAGGTGCGGCGGCTCTCCTATTGGACACCGGCAGTTTATCTCTTAGTCGTCACACAAGGCTTCTTAAAAGGAAGGAGACCGCAATTACGCAGACTTGTGACCCGATTAAATCCATTCAAAAGAACACAGATCCACTCCAGTCAGCAAAACAAAGAGTGTTTTCAGAATGAGCTTTATGGGTTCTTCATGGTTTTTGGTTTGAGTTTATGCCTCATGTCATGGCCTCTCATCGCTCATAGAATTAACACCTGCTTTTGACACATCTTGGAGACGCTTTGTAACATAAAACGAATCGGTAAGAAGGAAATGGAGCTAGAAAGTTGTGTTAGTCAAAAAACCCTGAAGCAATATGTGCAGGTTTGGTACGGGAATTTAAATCATATTGTGTAACCAATCCTAAAGGATCCTAATGGAAGCAAATAATAAGAATTTAATAAAATAATAATGAAAATAAAATACATATCTAATGTCTATAAAGTATATCTAATACTGTATAATATATTTAATCGACTACTCTTGCTTTAGGAGTTAAAGGAAATAAAATAAAATAAAATAAAAATATTAGATAAACAATTTAAACTTAAAAAAATTTAAACAAAAATTAGACATGTTGCCTTAGCAAGGAACTAAACTAAAGTACTAAAATTAGCAAAACTAAAACTGAAATAAAAAAACTAAAAGCTACAGGTGCATCTCAATAAATTAGAATGTCGTGGAAAAGTTCATTTCAGTAATTCAACTCAAATTGTGAAACTCGTGTATTAAATAAATTCAATGCACACAGACTGAAGTAGTTTAAGTCTTTAAAAACTAATAAAAATGACAAAAGCACATAACAAAATTACTAAAATAAAAAAAAAACTGAAAATATTAAATTCTAAATGAATTCAAAATTTAATAACAACTATAACTAATACAAAATAATAATAAATAAATAATACAAACTGTTTAGGATCAACATTACATCATATTTATTTTAAACACATACTTTTATGCCAGTAACTGCAGATGATAAAAATAGATTAAAGAAAATTCCAAGGATTATTCCAGCCTGTTCTAAAGTTCTAAAATAAAAATCTAATACAATATTTCCCCAAAGACTTCATTTTATATTGCACGGCTATCACATAATCGCAAGCAGAAGTGTTTAATACATCCTCAATTTAAACCAGCAGCTCTTACGATTTAAGTAAGATCAGTAATAAAACTCATGTGCTACGGATATTAACTTAACCCTGAGTTAATATCCACAACATTTATTTCAGTGTGTCCTAACTAATTGGATTGCATGTACACCGTCTTGCACTCAATGGAACGAGCATCTATTAATCAAAGCTTAATTGCGCACATTTCCCAGATAAATGGCGCCGCTTCACGTCCAGTCATGTACAAATTAGTCAATCCGGGCATATTCATTTCTTATCTAGCAGAACTCATTTGAGTCGCATAATGGCGATAAATAATAGAGGTAGAAGTTTATGAAATGGGATATTCTCCGTGAAGGAAGGAAGGGCTTTTAAAGCAGTGCAGAAGGGTTCTCTGAGGAATTGCTATCATGTCACTTCTAAATGACTCCAATAGCAGGTAGAACAAGGCCAGGAAATGCGACTCTATTTCTTACCGACTTCCACTGAAATTGAATAGCTTCAGCATGCTTAACTATGGACATAAACTGCACCTAGCTGTAAATACCCATGTAACTGGAGCTTTACGTGGCTGTTTAAATATTAAATGAGTTTTTATGTTGGCTGTATATTAGTGTCTGTGAGCAGCTCAGTTTTTGAGTGCTAACGAGTGAAAGTGTTGTCAGACTGGCTCCTTTTAGCTCTGACGAAAGAGTAAATATTTGCTCTTACAGTGATTTGGACAGCTGACAATGACTGGGACAATTTATTATTAAATAAATAAATAAATGAGTTGCAGGCACTAGAATAGCTGCAAAAGTTAACAAGGATTTTATGTTAAAATTCATATTTACTATAAAATTTATTTTTAAAAATAAAAATATTCCAATCATACTGAAATAACATGGATCATCAGATTTTGTACAAATGTATGGAATTTATGTCAGCTCAGGACAAACCAAATACTAAGAAATTCTCAAATATTATTCATTTGAATTTTGAAAACACTTATAATTTATATAAATATGTATATATTAATATGACTATGTAAATATATTTATAAATATTTACATTTACATATATTTATTTTTTATTTATATATATAATTTATATATATTTACATACCACCATGAAGTTCCGAAATAATTCATTTCAAAGAATTCCATAGTATTTCAATGTATATGAAATATTAATGTTATATAAATATCACATTTGCAATCCCATAGTATAATTTCTATCTATCAAATCAGATAAATCAGATAAATACGGAACATGTCAAACATTTGAGTTCATTCAATTAATTATTTTCCTGTAAAAACAAGTTAAAAGTGAAGTGTGTAATATTGTTCAACTAGCATAACCAAACTTAATAATTGCCAAACAAATTATTGTTTTCATTGTGTCTGACAAGTCAGGATGATCAAAAACAGAGTAATGTTTTGTTACAGCTACAGTCTGTATGCTTTTCAGAGAAATCAACCCCTGAATGGCTTAAAGTAAAAGAACGTATTTTGGCATCTTTAAAAAATGATACACTTCACCATTTCTTCCTCTGGCTCTCAGCATTAGGATAGATCTGGGATTTGAGGAATCGTGTTTGTGCCTCACACACTCTCTCTCTCTCTCTCGGCTGATGACTCACCAGATAGATCTGGGATTTGAGGAATCGTGTTTGTGCCTCACACACTCTCTCTCTCTCTCGGCTGATGACTCACCTGAACTGCTGCCACTTCTCCTCTTCAAAGACATCCTCTGGGATCGGATCGATCAACACCAGGTCAGACACTTGCCTGAAGAGACAGAGAGAGAGAGTGAAAAGACCACACAGAGGATGTTTCTAGAGCTCAGATGAGACGCCACACACACCAAGCGAGCTCCTCCTGTAACCAGGGAGAAATGAACAGCATCTATCGAGTGAGATGAATGGGCTCAGAGCCGCAGCGGGGACAATATTTTCAGTCCTTGGGCGCTACAGGCCTAACGCAGCTGAATTTATGGGTCTTAAAGCTGCACATCAGAGCAGATGAAAGGTTAAATCTGTCAGATGGAGGGTTTGGGGGAGTGTGCGCCGAGAGGTCGTCCCAAGCTGCACTGATGGATCTTTTGGTCATGGCAGGTATAAATGTCTGGAAGAAAAACCCTGTTAGGCATATATAACACTATTCGCCAATGTATTATACACTGCTGGTCAAATATTTGGAATAATTATGACTTTTTTTAATGTTTATAAAAGAGGTCTCTTTTGCTCATCAAGGCTGCATTTATTTGATAAAAAAAACAGTAAAAACTGCAATATTTTGAAATATTATAAACTGTTTTCTATTTTGTTATATTTTAAAAAGCATTTTTTTTCTGTGATGGCAAAGTTGTATTTTTAGTGTCACATGATTCTTCAGAAATCATTCTATTATGGTGCATATATAACACTATTCGCCAATGTATTATACACTGCTGGTCAAATATTTGGAATAATTATGACTTTTTTAATGTTTATAATAGAGGTCTCTTTTGCTCATCAAGGCTGCATTTATTTGATCAAAAAAACAGTAAAAACTGCAATATTTTGAAATATTATTATTTTCTATTTTGTTATATTTTTAAAAGTATTTTTTTTCTGTGATGGCAAAGTTGTATTTTTAGTGTCACATGATTCTTCAGAAATCATTCTATTATGGTGATTTGGTGCTTAGTTATTATCAATTATTATTGGTGCTCAATTATTAATAATGGTTCTTATTATCAGTGTTGAAAATGTGTTGTTACCAATGTTTTTACTGCTTAATATTTTTGTGGAAACCCTGATACATTTTTCTTGATTCTTTGATGAATAGAAAGTTCAAAAGAACAGCATTTATTTGAAATAGAAGTATTTTGCAAGATTATACATTTTTTACTGATCAATTTAATTTCTTTTTTTTTTTTATCTTACTTACCCCAAACTTCTAAATGTCTCAAGGTTTCCAGACAATTAAGCAGCACAAACGATTTCAGCATTGATAATAATAAGAAATGTTTCTTGAGCAGAAAATCAGCATATTAGAATGATTTCTGAAGGATCATGTGACACTGAAGACTGGAGTAATGATGCTGAAGATTCAGCTTTGGAACACAGGAATAAATTACATTTTCAAATATATTTAAATTGAAAACAGTGCATTTAAACTGCAATATTATTTTATAACGACACTGAAGACTGGAGTAATGATGCTGAAAATTCAGCTTTGGAACACAGGAATAAATTACATTTTCAAATATATTTAAATTGAAAACAGTGCATTTAAACTGCAATATTATTTTATAACATTGTTGTTTTTACTATATTTTGATCAAATAAACGCAGCCTTGTTGAGAATAAAAGACTTCTTTCAAAAACATTAAACAAATCTTTTAGTGCACAAACGTAACGTGCATTCTGTGGTGGAAACAAACTTCCCGACATGTTCATATATGACTGACAGACTGTGTCAGCATGACTTACGTGTCATGGATGTGGCTGTAGAACCTGCCGTTGAGCGTGCCCAGCTCAGAGCCAATCAGGATGAAGGGTGTGGCTATATCTGCAGCCTTGACCAATCGATGAAGGTCATCCATCATCCTGAAGGATAAGAGAGGAGAGATACAGGTCAGGAATGAGCTCAGGTTTGTGCAAAATAAAGTCCAGACATGACTCATCTGAGAGTTCATTAATCACTGAGACACATTATGACACACATGTCTGTTCACCTTCAGACGGGACACCCACTGTCCCAGACTGCTGCCCAGTTTTTAAAGCGGTCAGTGATGTTACATGAAGGATAAACTGACCTCAAACCAGACGCTGACACACAAAACTAATAAGCACTGTGTACCATGAGACACTAATGGGTTTTATTTCTGACATCCTCATTATGGGGGATTCAGTGGGCACTGAGTGATTTACTGCAGTTTGTCTTTGGGATGTGCAGGGGGTCAAGAAAACGGTCAAGAAAAACTAAAGACTGACCGACATTGCTTTTCTCAGACTGACATCAGTGAAGATTCCATTAGTCCTTTTTACAGAACAAATATTTAATATTTGTTTTATTTCTACCTTTTGGCATAATAATAAAAACAAACAATAATAATAAAAATAATAATTATATTATTATTGTTATTATTATTATTATTAACAAAAATAATTATTATTGTTGTTGTTTATGCCATTAAATTTATGCATACTATTATTATATTTAAGATTATTTCACATCATCTAAATGGTAATCTTTGTTTTTGTTATGTCTAATCATTAAGCACACATTTCTAGTGTTTCATTCAAATTAAGGTGAAAAGTGTGAATACTCATTATAAAAAATCATTATGTTTCATATTTAATTCAGCAAGTGGTGTCCTGGTATTATTTAAGTTTAAATTATTTAAATTATTTAGTTATATGTTAAAAACAGTGGTTGATATTTATTCTTTGATCACACTGGAAAAAGAAGGTCAAGTTGAGCACATTGCAGGATACAGTATTACACACAATGTTTAGTACTGTAGTATATGTAGTCAACAAGTCTAAGAACAAAACAGCATGTCCTTCTCAAAAATTAAAAATTAAATTAGCATGTATGTACTATTGGCTTTCCTTCAACATCAAATCACATCAGTTTCCAAATGAAAAGGTTTCAGTAAAAAACAAAAAGGACACATTCTTGCTCCCGGCTTATTAAACTTTAGGAAAATTAATATCTTGCTGTCCGCCTTCTAAATGTGCCAGACAGAGGAGAAAACAGGACCACTGATAACCAACTCCCCTGTCCTCTCGCTACACATCACTTTAATGCATGAAGAAATCTTACCATGTCAACAGCAACAAGATAAGTGTGACTCCACATGTAGGATGAATAAACCTGAAGGCAGGACGTTTTGTTGCCAGAGGACAAGGACAAAGACATCTCTGTCTTACAGCCCTAATTGAATAGTAGAGCAGGTCAATGTCAAAGATACGAGACGCACAGATATCTGCGTTAAACTGTTAACGTGGGAGGGGTGTTTCTTTGTTTTTAGATTTACTGCCTAACATATCCATAAAAGCTTTATGTATTGTAGACAAGTACACTACAATTCAAAAAGTATGTTTTTTTTTATTCATTTTAATTATTAAAATAATAAACTGACACTTACTAGCAAGAACACATTAAATTGGTCAAAAAAGACATTTATAATGTAACAAAAGATTTATATTTCAAATAAATGCTGTTCTTTTAAATAAATTTAAAATATATACAAAGAGAAAACACTTTTCAAATTGTAATAATATTTGTACTATATTTTTATTCAAATAAATCAAGTGACTTCTTTCAAAAATATAAAAAATCTTACCTACATCAAACTTTTGAAAGCTAGTGTATATATAACTAGAAAAGTTTAAGACTCCAGTATCAATATTTCACCACTGTTACAGAATAGAAATATACATTTTTAAAATTGTGTCAGGAGGTCAACTTTCATTTTATGGACCATAGTGGAAGAACACATCATTTCCCAGAATGCTCTAATTGATGCCAATGATATTTGGACACTAGGCCTGGGCGATAAAACAGTATCGATATTTATCGACGGTACACCCTCTTCGATAACGATAGAAAAAATGTTCGATATAGCGCATGATATAGGCACGGGCTATGAGTGACGCAGACAGCACACACAAACATGCTGAATTGAGTGCTGTGCCTGCCTGTGATGAGGAGATTGTGAAT
>NW_015652278.1:525588-540823 GCF_001515625.1 Sinocyclocheilus rhinocerous | reverse complement strand
TATATCGTTGATACATTTTTTAGCTATATCGCCCAGCCCTATGTCACGCCAACAGTGTTTAGTTTCAGACTAAGACACTTTCATACCTTCCGGTGGTTGATATTCCCCAGACTTTCTCTGTGCCTGTAGTTTCATTCTGCAGGGTTCTTCGGCTGAAACCTAGACCGACTCTGTCATAGGTGCACACCTGAGAAACAGATCACACATCAAATGTCATGAAAATGACAGCAGGAGAAACCTCACCTGACACTCAAAAAAAATTTTCAATATTCACAATGTTGCACAATTTCACTATCGAAATCATCAACTCATCTTAATCATCGATTATCACAAATGTTTTCTACATCGTTTGGCTCTACTGGACAGTCGCTGCGATGCAGGCCATCAGCAGGAATCTCCAGCACTTCATGACTAGGTTTGTTCTGACAGCATGTCACAGAAATGCTTCACCGCCTCACTGCCTTGACTTACTAGAGTAATACAGCAGCACATGCTCTGAAAGCTGAAGTCTTATAACTTCACTGGAGAGGAAACTCAATAATGCCTTTATGACTCTCATCAATGACAGCTGTGGTGCTGCTTTGTTTATTTAATTTAACACGACACTAGTGAACGGCTTTCTCTTATCATCTCCTTAATGGAGGAGTTTTCATAAGCTCATTCTAAACAGCAAAAGCTAATTTAATCATGTTAAGTAAGTGTTTTTTGTTTTGGAATCACATGCATAAAACAACACTACTACCTAAAAGATATCACTGAAATAGGAGTCATTTTGCAAATGTAGGTTTAATGACATGCCACATAGATGTGAGCTTGTGAATTATACAACATGTGACGAGAATAAGACTAGGCAACAATAAAGTCATAGTCAGACAGCAACCATCAATCAGTTGTGCTGTCCTCGCTGACTGCAAGAAAAACACACAGTACAGTACAACAAGCTATTCAACTCGTAAAATAAAACACTCAGTTACTCAATCAGTCAAACTGATTGGCAAATCATACAGAAGAGTCACGAACAAATCATGATTCTCCAGTAACTTACGAAAAATTATTCTAACTATGAAAAATTGTAGAAACAACTGAAACCACACAGATGCAAAAATCAATTACTTTAGGTGGCCTTATAATCATGTTAAGATTGAATTTATACACAGATATTTAATCTTAAATATATTTCATCATATACAGCAAAAAGCTACGCCGTCACTAAATGCTTTTTTGATATACCTCTGTGCTCCAGAATATTAGTAATATTTCAGCAATTATGTCATATGTTTCTTATCACCTGTTTAGAATCATATCTAGCAATGCCAGATTCATAAATTAATCACTCTTTTTTATCTAATTGACCAAACAGGATTGCAAGAAGGTTTTTTGTTTGTGATTCAGTTTTATTTATTTTATTTATTTGGACAATTCACTTACAACCTTGAATCATTTGCAGTGTTTTCTGAAATAATAATGGGATACTTTATAAGCAAGAATACAAAAAGAACGATGGAAGAGGTGAATAGTTAGCCTACATTTTTATGCTGTATCTACAGTTTATTGTAGGAAACAAAACTTGCAAATGTCTCCTATCATTTGCCAGCGATGAAGCAGTGATGATCAGTTCAATAACAGTGTAGATGTTGCAAAGTTTGTGTCATTATTTAGCTCAGTGCCTTTCAAATTGTGTACTCATCTGAGTTAAATCAATAATATTACTGAATATTAATTGTCAGTTAAACCCCATGAGCTGAGAACTGTAATGTGTACTTTTTGAAAGAAAGGTTAAAAGGCTATTGTATTTGTACAGTTAGTAAAACTGAAATCAAGGAAATTACTAAATAACTGCTCATATGACAATGTGTACATAGAGAAACACATTCATACATGAAGATACATGAAACAAATTATATATTATCTTTTTTTTTTTTTTTTATGTCCAGTTTTCAAACATCAAGTACTCATGGTAGCAGTTTGTTTGAACTAACCTTTGTTGATAATGAGAGACTCTCCTGCACATAATACCAAACATCTGAAGACATCCCTGCTGGAGCATCAAGAACAACTGAAACAAAAATGAAACATCATTTTCACTGTGCACAACCCACAATATAAATATCAGATTTTTTTTAGATGAGCTATTCTTTTAACCTACCAACAGGTTGTCCGTGTCCTTTGCACAACAGATAGATATTTTGGCCGAGGCCGATATCAATCAGCTGAGCACCTACATATAGAAAGAAATATTAAATCAAATGAGCTGAAAAGTTGCCAAACTGCACATGATGCTAAAGTCTTCCTGAAGAGATGATGAGGTCTCACCTGTGGATGACAGCACCTGTCCCTCTCTCTGCAGGGAAGCGTAGTTCAGGAAAGCTGGAGTGAAGGTGATGAAGAGCAGAACCTTCAACCAGAAGGACACAACAGTCCAGCAGCTCCTCTGAGACACAGTCACCCCAGAGTCCTCTGAAGTCTGTGACGGTGTTGAAATTACATGTCAAGCAGTGACAACAGAGTCCAGAGACATGGTATAATCCAACTAAAGTATTTTTTCAAATATTGTATCATTTGTATTATATACATACAGTTTTTATACTGATACACCAACATATCGCCCATTTTTATATTATTTGCATCATCCGATAACCCTTCCATCACTTTCAAAATCCAACAACAGCCTTGGCAACATGCTTATTTTTGTTTAATTTTGCAAACATGCAGCCACAGTTTCAAATTATTTACTTTTAATTTATTTCCAAAGTGTTTGTTTATTCGTTGCGTATTATAATTAAACTATTATTATTATTATTATTATTATTGTTACATAATTTAGAATAAACTATGTCAGAGCAGGGTATTTACAAAAAAAAAATGGCACAATGAAGAGTTAACAAATAGGAATACTATGATTCTTTCATCGATTCTTATTCACTGTGTACTTATTTACCATGGTAATACTATAGTCCAGAAGATGGCATTGCCTTGATACCTACAATTTTGTTGGTAAAAACACACATTCAGTCCTTGAGTAACAGAGCTCACTGTGTTTCATCACCTTCTTTCTATCAGGTTTAACACTGTCCGCATCTTCTCGCCCGTTTGTTCTTCTGCGCAACATCTTCTGACAGTTTTGAGTGCACTTCACCCACAGCACAGGTAACGCATGATTTTACATTTGTATGAATGAGCATGGAGACACTTCTGCATTGACGGGAACCCATGAGGAACCAAACGCGTTTCGTTAAAGATGCGATCTGCGATGTGAACGCGTTTAAGAAAATGGGCATGCTATTGCTATCCATATGCTAAATTACTATAATACCATATGTTTGTATCATATTATTATACACTGTGCCTTCAACAGGAAACAACAAAGTTTCATAGATAACAATTTATTTATATAATAACAATATTTATAGTAGGCCTACACAATGACTTTCTAACCTAGATTGGAAAACGATACAATATTACGTAATATTTTCACAATATCTCATACACTTGACTGCAAATGACACACTATAAAAATATGAACTATAAATAAATAAGGTCTACACATAAAAGGCAGAAAGTAGCAAATATATAAGGTTAACGGTTTCCAACTCAGTTTTAATGTGACCTTCATAACAAATGGATGTCCCTTAGAATAGTTTATAGGAAGAGCAGTGTTTTTTCCTAAAGGTTTTTGGGCTGAGATGAATCTAAACGTATGCACCACTTTAATACTAAATAATACTAATTTAATACTCTTGCAACTAAACATCTGTCCTGTAGGAGGCGCTGTGTGACATCTGACTGTCAATTGATCCCTTTACACATCTAACCATATAAATTCACATTTTATATTACACTAGCAGAAGGGCATACAGGACAAGTGGAGATGTTGTGGCAGTTGAGGCACTATAAGAGAATATTTACTGTGACAGCTGAAATAAAGGTCATTATAAAGGTCAGTAGCAACACTGCAAGGTTATTCATGAGTGTGAGTCAATTCAACGCAATTCAATTGGCCGCCACAGGATACTGACCCTTTCTAGGTCCTGTATATAGGTCCAGTTCAGAGTTTAATTATGTATACAGCGCTGGTAGTCATTCTAAGGGCAATGCTTCTGTAGCAGATGTATGTAAATTATGATTTTATGCATCCTTGCTTTCACCACAGGTTAACATCAGAGTCCAGCATCCATATTGAACAGACTCTGAAGTTCAGCCTGTGAGCAACCTCAGTTTGTGTCAGATTGTTTGCTTTTTAGATGAGGTAGGCCATGCTAAACAGAACAAATGTACATGTTCAAGACTGAGGAAAATAAAACAACAATGACGTCGAGTGACAGGAAATGTACGACTTCACGCTGTGCCACAGACAGCAGGTGTACTGTCATGTGATCGCAAGTGTGGCTCTCTGTCTGTCATTCACAGCACTCACTGAACGATACCACCGGCAAACACTGCAGAAGGATGCTTTCTCAGGGTGTCAATCATCACGATCTGTTCAAACATGTCTCTGGCGCAGCCAAACGGACGGTGATGCCAGAAGTGTCATGCCTGTTCAAACTGAGGGAGCACATGTGATCACTGCATTTTAAAGGAATAGCCTAAATGAAAATGTACTCACCCTCAGGCCATCCAAATTTATTCACCCTGAGGCCATCCAAGATGAAGATGAGTTTGTCATAACAGATTTGCAGAAATTTAGCATTACTTCACTTACTCACCAATGGATCCTATACAGTGAATGGGTGCCGTCAGAATGACATCTTGTTAATTGATGGACTGGAGTGCTGTGGATTATTGTGATGTTTTTATCAGCTGTTTGGACTCTCATTCTGACGGCACCCATTCACTGCAGAGGATCCACTGGTGAGCAAGTGATGTAATCTAAATTTCTCCAAATCTGTTCTGATGAAGAGATAAACTTATCTACATCTTGGATGGCCTGAGGGTGAGTAAATTTATTAGAACATTCATTTTTTTATTCATTTATTAAAACTATTCCTTTAAATGCAACTAACATGCAAGATTATTAAATAGATAACACTACTACCTTAATAAAATTTATGAATATCACTTAGGTGATTAAGTTGGACATACCGAAATAAATGCCTAAAATCCAGCAGTTAGTTTTGTCTAAAATGTACATCTATTATTTCAGTTTTTTTTCCAACCACAATCACTTTGTTTAGTCTGAATTGTGTCTTTATAAGAAATATAAGTTATATATATTATATATTACTGAGGGGACAGTTTTTTTTTTTTTTTTTTTATTGTTTGTTTGTTTGTTTGTTTGAAAATAAATTAATTTTTAGTATAACATACAATATTTTTGTTAAATTTCACTCAAAACATTTCAGAATGGAGAAAATATACTGATCAGTTTCAAGAACTACAATTATTACTCATTTCATATCAATATTCTTCATCTTCATTCAACAACAAGTTTTTACTGTGACTGTTTTTTTTTGTTTGTTTTTTTTTACATTTTTATGTGATTGATTGAAAAAATGAATCATAGTTTAAGTTTTTAGAGTGCAAGATCCCAATTTACAGACAGACAGAAAAATGTAATTCCCCTATGACTGCCTTTTGTATAATAATTTGAATTTACATTTATTTTACATTTGATTGCCTTTTCTAATACACTTTGTGAAGGTATATTGATTATTTTTTTATTCATCTTTTTATTGATGTGATTATTCATCACCCTGTTGGGACGCTTGGCACTCTTTTTTTGTTGTCTTTTTTCCCCATCACATCTTTTAGTAATTATCATAAATTATATATAATTTGAATGTTTAAAACCTCAAAATTAATCCCATGTTTGCATTTTGAAATCAGACATTGTGTTACCATGGAAATGGTACTTTAAAGGCGGTCTCCTCCCCCATGGGCAGTGTCAAGTGTCATATTACAAAATGTATTACCGTATTTTACAATCAAAACTTTTTATAATCTTGACAAAATACATATTGTTGGAAATGTCTGAGTCTCAGGATTCCATATTTTGAGATGGAAGTAATATTTAGAGAGAAATTTATACATCTGTGACAGAAAAATGATTAAAAAAATTCAATGGCGTTTGGGTGTCACCCGGTGGCTATTTTTAGTATAATGCCTAAACAAATTTTCATAGGAACCTCCATTTTTTTTTATTTATTTATTTTTTTAAATCAACTTCAAATTTGGAACATAACTTATTTAGACATAATGCTTTAGCAATTTTGGATTAAATCATATTTTGTAAAATATTTTATATGAAATAAAAAATGTAGTACTGTACATTTTCTTTATAGTAAATTTAAACTTCGATAACTTTTGCATACTTTCATTTTTTGAAATGATTCCACTTCTGCAATAATGTCATCTTTAAAAAGAGACCAACCTTAGGTCTGTGTTCCAAAGCTTTCGTAAATTATGACAATTTAAGTTCGGATAGTGCACTTTCACGTCTATGTTCAACAATGGGGGGTGATTTAATTTAATAACAATGCAGAAGAGATGTTTATGGCAGATTTGTATGAAATATGTGTCTACTTAGTATGTGTGTATCATGTGAACCATTATTATGTAAATGTATCCAGATTTACATTTACATTTATGCATTAGCAGACACTTTTGGCGATTCAAGTTAAACATTTTTATCATGATTTGTGTTACTTGGGAATCAAACCCATGACCTTGACATTGTAGGCCTCTGCTCTACCAAGAGAAACATTATTCTTTTATCCGCAGCATGCTTTCAGAACCAACCAAAGCTGTGGAGACACTCACAGTAAATGGATAAGGGCGGTCCGAGACTGCAGCCCTGCATTAGATTCATTGCAGTAATTAAATGAAAGCAGGCAGATATGGATGATAAATGGCAGTTATTGACGGGACTGTCAGGTAGCGTGGGTGTCAGATATTTTTAAACAGTGACTTTGAGGCCTGGCAGAGGCTTGCGTTTCCAGAGGCAGCCGTGAGCTCAGCCTCCTGCAGCTGTTTCTGTCTGGCCTAATTAAACTCTGGGACGACTGATCTCATTAAATTCAAACCATACAGAAGACAGAACTGAATCTGACCATTAATATCCAGAGGCTCGAGTCAGTTCAGAAACTTTCTCCTGTGGGAAGTGTGACTTATTTTACTGAATCAGTTCCTTTATGTGATCCAAAGAGGGAGTCTCATTTGAAAAGTGTTATTTATTTTAGTAAATCGTTTCTGTCCCACGGTTCAAAGAGTGATTCACCTGTGGGAAGTAATCATTTGATAGTTACTACATATTGGAAATATATTCAGATTTGTGTATCCGGTTCTGAAGTGATTGTCCGGTTGAAGATGGAAAAATACCATACATGTCAAATTACACACTGGGCTCTTGGATGTCCTTGACTGCTGTTGTTCATGTGTTTGTCATTTGTTGTTGGGTTGCCTGAGTGGGGATCAAAAATCGGCACACCATAGATTGTGTATCAGACTCTGAGAAATAGGTCAGAGCGCCAAATCCCACATGCTTTCAGCAGCAGGCAGGACTGATCCCCGGCTTCAGATACAGCATTCAATGAATGTGATTGCTTTTCCCTACTGATTAAATAGAGATATTGTGTAATAATACATAACCTTTTCACCACACCGTTTGGTTATGTGTTGCTGAAGCTGAGCAGCAAATGTTGAGATACTGCTAGAGAGAAAATGTGTTTGTTCATTGCAATTTATCATGCAGTTTTGCATTTATATTACCATTCTCATTCAGTTTTGTTTTAGGGAATAGTGGAGTTTGTTAAAAACATACTTATACATCTGGGGGAATGTACTACCGGTCAAATGTTTGGAATAATTGAGATTTTTTTTTTTTTAATGTTTTTGAAAGAAGTCTTCTATGTTCACCAAGGCTGCATTTATTTGATCAAAAATTGTGAAAAGATTGTGAAATATTATTGCAATTTGAATTTAGAATTTTCAGCATCATTACTCCAGTTTTCAGTTTCACATAATCCTTCAAAAATCATTCTAATATGCAGAACTGATGCTTAATTTTAAATAATATTAATAAATATTAAGCAGCACAGCTGTTTTCAGTATTGATAACAACAAGAAATGTTTCTTTAGCAGCAACTCAGCATATTAGAACACTGGCGGAATGGCGGCTGAAAATTTAGTTTTGCATCACAATAAATTCTATTTCAAAATATATTCAAATTTAAAATTTTGATTTAAAATTGTAATACTATTTCAGTCATTTTTACAGTACTTTTTATTAAATAAATGCAGTCTTGGTAAGCATAGAAGACTTCTTTCAAAAACATTAAAATATCTTAATTATTCTAAACATTTAACCGGTGTTGTACGGTATTAATTTTAAAGTAGTTATCCACAAATCATTTTCTATGAAGATGCTTGTTTCATTCATGCAGTCAGTGACCTTTGACTTCTGACAGTACAGAGCAGCTCCTCTGTAAAACTTCAGCACATTTGCAATGTTTTGAGCCATCAGCCACTTTTCTGTGATGTTTCTTCCCCACGAAGCTCCGCTGAGATTAACAGAGTTTGAACAAAGGTATACGTCTCCCAACAAACGCATGCAAAAGTGCAGAAACGAATAACAACTTATTATTCAGGCAAGCATGACTTTATTTCCTACTACCCATTGACTCCACTTTTCCCAAAAAGGTTCTTATTCTTAAACTTTGCACAGTTCATATATCCTGCACAAATATCCCTTAATTCATTTCTAGGCCTGAAGAAAGCCATGCTGAAGAGAAAGATTTATTCTTAAATTCTCAGTAACAGCATAATCTGAAGCCAGAACTCTAAATTTCAGCAAACGTTTTCCCGCAGCCATGTGAGATGTAGCTGTAATTGAGATAACATAAGCGCTCATGAAAACCCATTTCCCATTTGCGGTATCTGTTTATCAGATATGCGGGGTTCACAGGAAAACGTATCTCGGGGAGTCTTATCACTGACGGGCATTGTTGGACTCTGCTGGCCGCTCAAAGCAAACAGCAGGTGCTCATATCTCCCCACCTGATTTCCTGCCAATAGGAATTCTACCCTCAACATGTCCATCCAACGGCTCGGGGGCTTTTCTGCTCAATATGGACTCTGCCGTCACAAATATTCTGCTCAAATGTCATGAAAAACTTCAAAGCTCTCCATCATTTTCCTTTTAAATCGTTTATCAGATGTGATTTGAATCGTTCCCTGCTTGAATTTCCCAAATGCTGCATAAGATTCAAAAGGTGCAGAATTAATCCATGCAAGATCTGCCTGAGTTATTGCTGCTTGAAGTGATGTTTTCCAGATTAATCTGTCCACCAAAGAAATGAAGTATCTTTTAAAGTCGATCACAAAATACCTATCAAAATGTGATTTTTTTTTAAAAAGAATACAGTATATGGCACTGTCCCGTATTTTTTTTAAAAAAGCATTTAGTTTTTTTTCTCTGCAATAAATTATAAAATATATACAAATATTTTTAACTAGAAAAATATCTACATATCTATATCTATATATATATATATATATATATATATATATATATATAAACATAAAAACACATTTGTTTTAATTGTCAGAAACATTAATTTTTATTGATTTTTATTTTGAATGTATGATTTTTGTTTATTTTAAAATTATAAAATAATGTCAAAATTGATATTGTAGTAAAAATTCATTATTCGTTCATTTTAATTCCCAAAAAACATGATTTTTTTAATGTATAATTGAATTTATTTTAAAATCATACAATAATATAAAAAACAGTATTTCATTGTAGTAAAAAACTATTTTTTAAAATTATTAAATTATTCAAAACCATGATTTTTTTTTTCATTTTGAATGTATGATTTTTTTATTTTAAAATCATACAATAATGTCAAAAATAGTATTTCATTGTATTTGTATAGTAAAAAACAACAACTTTTTTTTTTTTAATTATTCATTAATTTTAATTGCTAAAAACATTTTGAATGCAGTCCTCTTAACACATAATTTCCCCACATGTAACATTACCTAAAATGTATGACTCCCAGGAAGTGACATCATTTGGACCCTTTCTGAAAGATGATTAAAATCACATATTTTGTATCCTATTTACATAAATACAATAAATTGCTTCAAAATTCACCTGTAAACAAACCTTCAGTTTCCTATTCATTTTGATAATAGATGTAACAAGTCTCTATAGGTGAGAAAAGCTCATCAAAATTCACCTCACGGGGACTAATGTGTTGTATCTGCTTCAGAAAACAAAGTAAAAAATGTGAAAAAATGGAGAAAAATCTCCTGTGTGCTTCATGACTGTTAGCAAGCACTGGAAATGTACATTTTCTCTTAGCAAGCTATTATTACATTCATGAGAATCCTGACATGTGTAAATATGTTGCCCTTTCTCGTGCAAATAGTGGCTTTTCTTGCTTTCTTCACTAATATGTGGAAATAAGGGTCATGTGACTGCCTCAGTATCTGACAGACATGTGAAAGAGGGGCACTATAGCATCTACGACGTAAGTTTCTGCTGAAGGTCATCTGTTCCTGCGGCTGCCATCTCAACCCTGCTGTTCCGCAGTCAGTCTTCCACACAGATAATGATGACCTCTCAGACATCAGTGCATGTAGATAAAAGGGGATACAAACCCTAGAGCTTTGTTACAAAACCTTGAGATGGTATTTGAAAGCACTATAGGTGCGCTCATGACTGTTCAAAATATTTTGGCAACATATGCTCCTGTATACATCCCAAGTTCTAAGGCAGCATTGCATATACTGGTGGCCAAAAGTTGAAGTAATGAAGTCTCTTATGTTCACCATAGCTGCATTTATTTGGTCAAAAATACAGTAAAAACAGTAACATTGTGAAACATTATTACAATTTAAAAGAGCATTTAAAATTTTATTTTAATGTGTTTTTATATGTAATTTATTCCTTATGCAAAGCTGAATTTTCAGCATCATTACTCCAGTCTTCAGTGTCACACGATCCTTCAGAAATCATTCTAATATGCTGATTTGCTGCTCAAGAAACAGTTATTATTATCATTGAAGTTGACAAGAGTTTTTGCTGCTTAACATTTTTGTGGAAACTACCCAAAATTGTACTACATTGGTACAGGCAGCTGAGGATGCTAACACAATTCATCACTGGTTCAAATCTCTCTGTCTACCCACTGACTCTCTGACTTATTTATGAGAGCCCACCAGGGTGTTCATGGGAAGGCATCAGAGGCACAGCTCTCTTGGTATCCACACAGCGCCCATCGATTTCCACCTCTTGCGGCGGACACTCGCCATCAATCAATATGGTAACAAGTCTTCATTTCTGCTGGGAAAATCCAGTCTTTGACTTCAACAGCTGATGACAACAGAGAATGACCTCTGAAAGAAATTTTGAAATGAGAGCAGCAAACTAGAATTTAATCAATCTCGAACTGCAGGTATGAAATGATTGTGCATGTAAATACAATCAATCATTTATGATACATCTCTCAGAACTGACATAAGAATGCAAACAATTTTGACCTTGAAAAAACAGTCTGAGTCAATCTTAAGACTTGATATTCAGTTTTAGACCATATCAGTTTAATGTGGTTTCATCTTCTCTTCGATTCCAGCTCTGAACAGCGAGGGGATCGAACAAGGCCAGAACAGATTATATTACTGCATTAAAACACTTTCTAGAACACGTCCAACAGCAATATTCCTGTCAGGGAAAGCATAAAGGTGAAAAACCTTGAAACCAGTCATGTTGATTAGTAGCTCCATTCATCTACATGAAAGCTGCAGATTAGATAATATAGTGCCAGTGAGTGGATGACAGCTGGAAATCATGCATTTCAAGAACATTTAACAATGAAATTTAATTACTGAAATCATACTTATTTCTATATATAAACACAAATTCCTTCATATTCCTTCATATTAATACAGTGCATTGTGCCCTATTTTTACAGATTTTAAATCATTCCCTGTGTATGTGACATAAAGGATTTGGTATGATCCATCCCTCCCCCTGTGTCAATGGTTCGGTCTGTATTCAGAAAGTCAGATTACGCTGTGTGTGTCTCATCCTGCACACAGATGCGCATTACTGTGACCGGCTGCATAAACTCATCACAAACGTCCGTGTGCAAGAGACCTGGGGCATGGAAAGAGCTTCATTCTAAGAGTGAGTCCCATTTTTTCTCTCTTCTCTGTCTCATGCTTGTTTAGGGAATGATGCAGCAGCAGCACCTGCATGCTGTGGCATGGAGAGTCTTTAACACCTGGATGGTTCAAGAGTTCACACATGAAGATATTGATGTATAAAGTGGTAAGACTGATGTATTTATAGAGACTGTTGGTTGTTGTGGGGGGTTTGCATAATGTTCAGAAACTGGACACACTGGAATCACTGTCTATCGTTTGGAGTTGTATCGTATAGACGTGCTCTTCCAAGTTTTACTGGTGTTGTAATTTAATGTCAAATGACATATTATAAACATAATTTAACTTTACCTAGATGCTTAGATTTAGTAAAAAACTAAAAGAAATAAAAAAAAATAGTAATAATAAAAACGTCTTTTCTCTCCAGAATTAGTAGTAAATTAAAGCTAGAGGTGAATTAAAATCTTTTATCCTTTTTAATTTATTTAATATGAATTCATTTTTAACTGATTAAAGAGAAAGAGAGAGATTCTAAAAACAATAATAAATATTATATTATATTGTTTTTAGATTGTTATCCATTCACCCTCTCTCTCTCTCTTTACGATATCCTCCTTCAAAGGTTTGTTAGCTGCGACAATAATTTTGCTGGTGTTTTTTTGTTGTTGTTGTTGTTGTTCTTTTTCTTGCTGTGCTGCTTTGAATGATCCTACTTTTGATTTATACTAGAAAAGGAACTCAAAAGCTAAACAATGATGCCTTTGAAAGGATCCCGTCCTCTCATGTGAGGAATCCCGTTTGAGTCGCTGCATGAAGATCTTCTCATAGAAACACAACTTCTTAAACTTGAGCAATCTTATCCACTTTAAATAAGATTTAAGAGTAATTTACTTCAAATATTGATTCCTTGAATTGTGTTCCCTGAGAGCGACTCTGTGACTGAAATCAGAGATGAGCATTGCTAACAACCCTTGTTTATGCCCAGCTGTGTGTTTAAAATTGAATTGCACTTTATTTTTTATGGACTAAAATAGTACTTTTTAATCAGTACAAATTGAATTTTTTTTCAAAATGAACTAAAATATCATCATAATGCAGATGTCATTGCTAAATGTTCTGCCTGCTGAGTTCAGATAGAGATATTTTCAATATGTCATTGTATTGAAAAACAGATTTTCCTTCAATGTTGAAGAAGGGCATGTGTGTAGTCGATCTCATACTCTAGGGGGAGCTCTTCATCATAGATGTGCTTCCGGAAAACTTTCCAGCTTTCAGTGAGAATCAAAAGGCAGCTTGAGACCTTGAATCTGTTTTTTGTGTCATCATAGACTAAATATTGAAGAAGCTGTCCTGAGTGGGGAGTTTAAATTGGTCTGTTATGTATAAAACATTGAATTGCAGAGGAAACTAGGAGATAGAAAATGGCTCTGAAGCCTGTGGAAGAACAATATTTGTAAAATTTGGGATAAATCTTTGCCGTACACCAGTTTTATGCTGATAATGTCATAGCAGTGCATTGTGAAATGAAGCCTGGCATATTGCTCTGCTTTACGTCGTTCTTAAGAACACTCTTTACCTGTGGTAAAATCAGTGTAATTTGTAACCTGTGAATATTAATCGGTACAGTTTAGTATTCTTTGATATATGAGTTCAGATTAAATATTCAGAGAAGCGCAGACCCACCAGAGGATTTGATTTATCTATAATGAACATAGTCTTCCTCTCAGTTCATACAGAACATAGACACTCTGACAGTAATGTTTTAGATAATAAATCTCACTCTTAATAAGAGCCTTGGAGTAGGACAGCCAATATAGGTGCTCATTTTATGGTAAAATGTAAAGGTAGAAATCTTGACAGCCATTTCCTTTTCTCGAGACAAGAAAATGACAGATGCCTTATCGACTGTTCAAGGCTACAGTCATGTGTTCCACTGGAAGATCAGTTACGATCTTCACTATTTCCTTCTGTGAGTTAATCATAGTGTGTCTCTGTGTGTGTGTTTACACTGCTGTTCAAATTTTGGGGTTGGAAATATTTTTTTAATGTTTTTGAAAGAAGTCTCTTATTCTCACCAAAGCTGCCTTTATTTGATTAAAATATAGTAAAACAGTAACATTGTGAAATATTATTACAATTTAAAATAACTATTTTCTATTTTAATTAATTTTAAATGTAATTTACACATGATGCTTCACAAATCATTCATATGAAATCATATGCTGATTTGGTGCTCAAGAAATATGTGAAAAAAAATTATATTATTATCAATGCTGAAAATAGCTGATTAATATTTTTGTGGAAACTAAGATTATATATATATATATTATCTTAGTTTCCACAAAAAAATATTAATCAGCTATTTTATATATATTTATGTATTAGTGGTCGACCGATATATCGCCAAAGCCAATATTTGGCATTTCTCAAATATCGGCATCGGTCGATATGTTTTTCTGCTTGGCCGATGTTTTCGAGGCGGGACTTTTATTTTGACGGCAAGAAGAAGAACGGCAGCGCCTTGAGTTCTGTCTAATACGGATAGAAGTCTGTCTAATAATCAGATAGAACGGTTAAACAAAGGAATTAATGTATACAGAAATATTATAACGATTGATTTTATATTATTAGTAATAGAAAGGCAAACATTATAATACTTTCTCGTTTGCCATCAGCATTAAAATATAATAAAAAAAAATATATATCATTTAAACAAATCTTTGAATGACTAATTCACTATGTGGGAAGATTTGCATAACGCCGCCCAAATGTTCACGCAAAGAAAGAAGGCGTAACTTTTATTCTCGCTGTAGTATTGTTACCGCCATGCCGTGGAGATGCGTTTCGTTGTGAAAGCGAACTACTTTGTTTGGCCTTCCAAAAGAGGACGATATCTGCTTCGTCATGCCTGGAGCTGATCCGTGCTGGTCGCTGAGGAAATACATAAACTTCGCGCTGTGGATCGTCGGATCGGCTCTCACCGTGGACGAAGAAGAGTCCAGCCCGGGGTCGTTCTCAAGCCCACCGGCCGTCGCTCACTCAGCACGCCGGCCTCTGCTCACTCATCCCGCCAGCCGTTCCTCACTCTAGCCGCCGGCCTCCGCTCACTCTAGCCCGCCGTGTGTGA
>NW_015652278.1:524353-524631 GCF_001515625.1 Sinocyclocheilus rhinocerous | reverse complement strand
TGCCCGGTTGGTTACCGAGTTTACTTCCTTTTTAATTAAATTTTTATTAAATATTTATTTATTTGTGAAAAATACTTTGTCATCTAAAGTATAAGTATGTTTATTTTACACATTTATTTTTTAATCCATTGTCAAATGATTTCAAATTTCTTAAATATTAATAAAAAATATAAAAAATTATATTGGCTTTATATCGGCTATCGGCCCCCCTGCTTTCCAAGATATCGCCATTGGCTGTCAAAAAACCAATATCGGTCGACCACTAATATATATATATA
>NW_015652278.1:522598-524177 GCF_001515625.1 Sinocyclocheilus rhinocerous | reverse complement strand
TATATATATATATATAATATATATATTACTGACCCCAAACTTATTTGTTAAAAATAAAAAGCTTCAAATTCATATGAGATAAATATAATGTCCTCGCACACCATTTATTTTCTATTTCTCTAATTGCACAGAGGACCTTCTCTTATCTCTTATTGAATTAAAATTCAGCTCCATTCTCTCTGAAAGACACAGTCACATGACAGCTTGTCTCTCTCAAATTCTTTCAAAATGAAGGTTTCACTTCAGTTTTGACGGATGACTTATTTACAGCACATTAAAAAAAACAACAACAACAACAAAAAGATTTTCAATTAAAACTATGGTTCTGGTCCAATACCAAGTGTGCTGCCTTGAAAGAAGAAATTTCTCTCACTCCACCCTCTTGGATACATTATTTCAAAGAGCTTGCTGCAATGCATTCTGGGATTATCATCTCTATGAAAGATGCATACAGTGCTTCTTTTTTTAATTTGATTAGAATAAAGTATCATAATCACGCTGCCTTCCTTTTGGACCATACTTAAAATGCTGCCTACGTAGTCAGCTCACTAGGTTTCTCTCTCTGTCTACGGCATTATAGTCAGCTCATGGTATTGCATAACAGTGTAAATTCTAAATCCAAAGAAGGCGGTTGGAGTCCTCCAGGTGGTGGGAGCTTTACAGGTTCAGATTACAGCGATATATAATGCAGCTACACTTCATTTATGAATTAACAGTGCGCTGACGCAAACTAGTCAATGATTTATGTGACAGATGGAAAAAGCTGAAATATCAAAAGGGTTGTTGTGTGGGACTGCATTAGTAATAGAGTTCATTAGACTGCAGTGTTATTTTTTAAAATCTTATGGTCACACTTTATTTTAAGGTCTAATTCTGACTAACAAACAATTTTTGCCTCAATAAACTCCTAATTTGCTGCTTAATAATAGTTAGTAAGGTAGTTGTTAAGGTTATGTATTGGGCAGGATTAGGGATGTAGAATATGGTCGTGTAAAATAAATGCTTTATAAGTACTTTTATAAGTACTAATAAACAGCCAATATGTTAATAATAGGCATGCTAACAAGCAACTAGTTAACTACTTGATAATTGGTCCCTAAACTAAAGTGTTACCAATCTTATTTTATAATTCAACTTGTATCATGAGTGGCCTTGAAAATGAGAGGCTGTCTTAAAGGGGTGATATGATGTTGCTAAAAAGAACATTATTTTGTGTATTTGGTGTAATGAAATGTGTTTATGCGGTTTAAGGTTAAAAAAACACATTATTTTCCAAATAATGTACAATATTGTTTCTCCTCTATGCCCTGCCTTTCTGAAACGCGCCTTTCACAATGAAACACACAGCGCCTTCACGACATGGCGGAGGCAAAAACAATACTACAGCGAAAATAAAAGTTACGCCTTCTTTCTTTGCTTGAAGATGTGGGAAGCGTTATGCAAATCTTCCCACACAGTGACGTAGACATGTGGGTTTAGGTAGGCGTGGTTGACTCTTAACTTTTATAAAGAATATCTCTTTGGATTTGAGACTTTAGTCTTTGCAACTTTACAGATCTTCTTTATGCACCAAGAGCTT
>NW_015652278.1:514215-522288 GCF_001515625.1 Sinocyclocheilus rhinocerous | reverse complement strand
CTTTCTTTGCGTGAAGATGTGGGAAGAGTTGCATAACGCCGCCCAAATAGTGACGTAGATATGTGGGGGCATGTTCGAACGAGCCGTTTTAGGTATAGGCAGTGGCTGACTCTTAACTTTTATAAAGAATATCTCTTTGGATATGAGACTTTAGTCTTTGCAACTTTACAAATTTTCTTTATGCACCAAGAGCTTGTAACACTCCAAAGAGGGAATCTATTAATACCAGTCTCATTACAATAGGCGAGAATAAAAGTTATGCCTTCTTTCTTTGCGTGAACATTTGGGTGGCGTTATGCAAATCTTCCCAGATAGTGACGTAGGTATGTGGGGTGTGTTAGAACGAGCCGTTTTAGGTAGGCGTGGCTGACTCTTAACTTTTATAAAGAATATCTCTTTGGATATGAGACTTTAGTCTTTGCAACTTTACAAATTTTCTTTATGCACCAAGAGCTTGTAACACTCCAAAGAGAAAGGAAAAATTGAAATCGCATCATATGACCCCTTTAATTATGAGCACACTGGTGATTAGCTCACAATTTTATCAGCCATTAACTCACAGTTTTCAGGTTGCATGAACACACTTTAGTTTGGGGACCAATTCTCACTACTAACTAACTATTAACTATGACTTTTGCCTCAGTAAACTATTCATTTGCTGCTCATTAATAGTTAGTAAGGTAGTTGTTAGGTTTACAGTAGGTATGGGGTAGGATTAAGCGATGCAATATATGGTCATGCTGAATAAAGCACTAATATGTGCTTTTTAAGTACTAATATACAGACAATATGCTAGTAATATGTGTGCTAATAAGCAACTAGTCAAAGAATTTGCCCCTAAACTAAAGTGTTACCAATTGCATAATATTTAATAGTTATGACAAGCAGTTTATGGTGCTGAAGGTCCAGTGAAAGATTTAAATTCACAGTGTAAACAGAAGAGCAGTGTCATCTGTAGATTAGGGAGGGATTTGCTCTTCTAAGCCCTAGTAATGCAGCGACTGACCCTTGCAGCCTGGTCTGTCATGTGTTATTCTCGTGTTTCGTGCATTAAAGGAATAGTTCAGACAAACGTGAAAATTTGCTGAAAATGTACTCTTCCATTATGTAGATGTGTTAGATTCTTCAGATTTGGAGAAATTAAGCATTACATCACTGACTTTGTTCTCTTACATCTCTTACAAACACGCAGCTTTTCGCTTCACACAGACATTAATTGATGGACTGGAGTCGTGTGGATTACTTGTGGATTATTGTGATGTTTTTATCAGCTGTTTGGACTCTCATTCTGACGGCACCCATTCACTGCAGAGGATCCATTGGTGATCAAGTGATGTGATGCTAAATTTCTCCAAATCTGTTCAGATGAAGAAATAAACTCATCTTATTGGATGGCCTGAGGGTGAGTAAGTTGTCAGCAAATTTTCATTTTTGGCTGAACTATTCCTTTAACATATAAAACAGTCCTCGACAGAATATGAGTGAGTGAGTGAGTGAGTTAGAAAATAAGTGGCTCATTTTGACCAGTTTCCTGCTTCACTGTAGGGACATTTCTGTTGCTCATCTGCTGTTTTAGATGCTTCCCTGCTTGTGCTCATGCTAAATATTTTCATTGAATTAGTAACAGCAGCTATTACTCTATCCTGTCACGTCAGTTTCTGACTCAGCAAATTTAATTTGAAATGAGACTAACCATTGTTTGAACAATGGCAAATTATTTCACATTATTTTATTTTGCCTTGCAGATGACAAAATGTCCAAAAAACTATGTACTGTGGTGCACAAATGAAATGCTTCCCTTTTAAATGCGCATTACGTCACGCTCTTAATAGTCAATGTGATAAATATGACAAACAACTGGCAAAATCCACATGCAAATGACCAACACCAAAGCGGGAATGAAATGCTCTTATAGGACTGAATCTGTGCTCTGTTGTATCGAAATGCGTCCAGCTCTCAAGATTAAATTTGCCTTGGAACAAAGTCATTTTAGAGCACTGCCTCCTGAGGCATTTGTCTCTGTCAACATAATATCATTTTGTGTAATGACTCAGCAGAATAAATCCAGAGTTGGACTGACAGAGTCCCACCTTGCCAAGAGCTCAAACAATCACATCTGTGTTCAGAATGTAAATTGTAGGGAATGGAACTCAAGCACACACTCACATTTCTGCAAGGTTAAAGCACTTTTTATGTTCTATAGATTTAATAATATATTTACTGGAGCTAATATTACAAGGAGTTGCAGTACTAGAGCACATTTTGAAATTACTGAATTACTTTTTTCTTTTTCTTTTAGAAAAACAGTCATTTTGATAACCTGATATGGAACCTTGAAGCTGCCACAGGATAAAAAAAAAATAAAACAAATTCTGAATATCTCACAATTTCTGACTCAGAATTACGAGATATAAACTCAGAATTACAAGATATACACTTAGAATTGCGAAATATAATCACGCAATTCTAAACTCGCAGGTCTGAATTGTGAGAAAGAAATTCAGAATTCTGGAGATGGTCCTCACTGCAGATCCAGGGGGCGTGGTTGGATCCAGATCCAACTCCTCCCACCTTACATATACTTAAACCTACCAATCTCCACCCCCTGATCCCTAAACCCACCCATCTCTACCCCTAAACCTACCAAGCTTCCACCCCCCTAGATGTGGATCCAACCACGCCCCCTGGATCTTGTGTTCTGAAGGGGCTACTGGAATTCTGGCTCAAAAGAAATGCTTTTTGGTGCAATTACAGCATTTACCAGCTGGGACCCAGAATTTATTCCACCAAAAAAAGTAGTTTCACCGCAAAAGGTTGGTTTAAACCATTTAACTTTTTTATTTAGTTTTAAATACAGAATATATAATATTTCTGGACAAGTCAAAATTATAGTTAATGTTATTGATTATTATGAATGATCAACAGCACAAAGAATATTCCAGTAAAACAACAGCAAAACTCTACCACATGTGAGGGAATTGCATCATGGGAAATCACAGGTGTAAGGACAGTTTAATAATTAAAACAAGTGCGTCTGCTCAAGGGTGGCAAGGTCTTGCAATGAATATCTTGAGCAGGTCTCAGACAATCCCAGTATGTCTCGGATATCTCAACACAGAATTTTCACATCAGCTTTTCACTTACTCCATAACCATGTGAACACGCAATTGATTTTAAAGAAAAGAACATTTGCATTCTTACTTGAGAAATACTAGATTTGTGATTTCATAATATCCTGTTTTCTGTGATGGACTTTAACTTGTATTTTTGTATTCCTCAAGCCAAGCACAAACTACAAGACTGAAGCTAGTCACTCTTTCATGTTTTAAATATGTTGCCTAAAAAAAATAAAACTCCTGCCCACTTCTCCCCAACCAGTCTCAACCATACATTTTCAGCTTTTTATCTTGTTCTGTGTAAATGAGAAACAACCAAGCTTTTCTTTCAAGTCGTTTGTTTATGTGTCAAGAATCAATTCTGGCTTAGCTATGGACGTGTGTGAGAACAAATTTGGAGATCATATCTACTGTTGGGGAGAAGAATATTCTGTGTTTAGTTGTGGAACGCACCGGCCAACATGACACAAAACAAAAAATAAAATTTTTAAATGTGCACAGGGAAACAAGCTTCAGTTGGCTTCAGCTGTAAAATCGTACAGGCATACAAATGAAGAAACATCTAAAACAAGTCATAGCCTAAATGATTTTGGATAAGAGTGTGAGGGGATACCAGTTCAAATCCCAACCTTAGCTACACATTTTTTATGACCATAACTCAAACATGACAACAGAATTAAAAATATTATTTGAAATATTATGTAACATTTAGGTTAGTATTTTCTGTAGGCTAATCATTGATTAGCGATATGATGTAGCCTAGGTCAATGAATCGCCTGAGTCGGTACTCGGTTGGTTTCAAACAGAGTTGGCAGAACGATCTGAATCGGTTCTGTATTAACAAAGCCAATTTTATTGGTGCACGAGCCACAGTAAACTTTACTGATAAATCCTTGTCTGGCGTGAGAGATTGCCTTTTACCAACATTTTCCACTTATATTTCAGCAGTCATATCGAGTGTCCTGTTTTTTTTTTTTTTATCAGAACTAGTGATGCCCGATTTATAATTCAATCAATCTTTCGAGTCGATTCTTTCAATCGCGTTCAGTAAGAGTCCGAATCATAGGCCACACAGTGTTGCCAACTTAGCAATTTAGTTGCTAGATTTAGCAACTTTTTCTTCCAAAAGCACCTAGCAACAAATTTTGCTTTTTTTTTAAAATTTATTTGGCAACTTTTAGCAACTTTTTATAAGTGATTCAAACGATAAAAAGGCACATATTTTCCATCTAAATTACACAAAAAGAGGAAACCAAAGATGCCTAGCAGTACACACATCACGTGAATTAAGTTAACTGCTCTTTGCAATTGTTCAACAACAATTAGACGGATCTGCATGCTTTCTAATTGCTCTCGCGGTGCTTTGATGTCAAACACTGATTGATCTGCGCAGCGCCGCTTCAAGCCGAACACACCTATTGTGATACACCTTGTTAGTAGCTTGTACCTGTGATTGTTGTTCAGTTAGTACACTGTAAAAAAATATCTAGAAAAATGGAAAGGGTACTAGTAATTTTCCAGGACATTATCCGTCATCCATTATCCATTATCCGTTGTAATTCAATGTTGTATTTAAAAATACAGTTATTTATATTTTCATATTATTATATAATGCATTTATATTATTTTACGAACAATTTTTTTTAACAAATCAAAATGAACATATACAAAATATATTTTTGCTGAGATTTGATGCAGTGACACAATTTTGCGTGATTACGCAATGACATCACAATGTAATTTAGCAACTTTTAGCAACAAATCAACCCTCCTTTAGCAACTTCCCATGAAAATTAGTTGGCAACACTGAGGCCACATACACACTGCAAGTTTCAGGAGTGACAACTGCCTTTAAATGCGTGAGTGATGGTGCGTTCAAGTCATGTCGGATAGATCGTATTTACGAGTTGAACGCACATGAACGCCACCACAAAGTCGTTATTATGAGTGGGAAACTCGAAATTTTCTTTAAGCCCCGAGTTTCCGAGTTGGGGGCGTGTCAATGAGAAACATGGCGGAATCGATGGATGCAACATCTGTAGGTGACGGTACATTTTTGTTTAAATTGATAGTTTAGTGGGTTGTCAGTGACTACTGTAGAACTGCATGTCTGACAGAGGGAGACAGAGAGATTGCCAAAGTAAAACATTGCCATGTTGCATGTTGCATTTAGCTAACAGCTTTTTTTAATCTCTGTATTTTAGCATTTGTTGATGCTGAAAATCAGTTATACTAGGATCCTGGTCTAAAATAAATATAAAAAATGCAAAACACACCTGATGCGAATTCTTTGCTCTTCATTTTCTATAAGCCGAGTTAACAGACCCTGTTGTATTTTCTTGTAATTTATTAAAAGAAGGTACACCGCCATCTTGTGCCGACTAAACTGACTTGAACGCACCTGACGTCGTAATTACGATTTGTCAACTCGTAAGTACGAACGTCCCAGGAGGACTTGAACGCAGCATTAATCCCGTTAACTGTCGTTCCATGTGTGTACGGAACACGACTCACTCCGGAAACTGCCATGAATGGCAGTGTGGTAATCATAGTGCACATTGTGGCGTCTCGGAGAGAATGGAGGCCCGCAGATTAGCTAGTTTTGTGCTAGCTGCTGTTGACAAAACAATTAAACAGTAGACTGCAAAGACATGCGAAAATCCGCAAAACCTTATTAAACCGCCATCGTCGGGAGAGGCGTCGTAATCTAGTTTAGTTCTTTAAACTGTTGTTACTGACCAGCTGAACAGCTGGTCGGTCCACAATGAGGTCTCTCCGCCATCCTGTCAGATCTGAGGTAAACACTTGACGCCTGACAATACACGCACATTGGCGTGCTCCTCGTGACATCATCATTAGTTGTTCCGTACACACTGCACAGAATTTCTCTAAATGCGGTTATCACTAGGCTACCTGTATTTTTCGGGAGTTAATGCAGTTGTCACTCCCGTATTTTAGTGAATTATGTGTGTAAAGAACTCGCGTTCTAAGGAGTAAAAGGTGAACTGACAACCGAATTTAGCTGCAGTGTGTATGTGGCCATAGACTGGTCCGAATCCGTTCGCGTTTTTATTGGAATCATTCGCACAGCTCAGTCACGTCAATCCGTGTATCATTCGATCATTCATTTTTTGATTTAATATTGAAAGTAGAAAAATTAGAAAACGGCTCCTTTTTCGTTTTTTTGTTTTTTTCCATTCAATATTAAATCAAAAAACGAATGATCGAATGATACATGGATTCACGTGCTGAATCGTTTGGAGCGTGTTCTTCTCACTCAGTAAAACAACGTGATACTCAAAAACAGAGACAAACAGAATGCTGAATTAAATGGATATTTACCTATCCATGGAAACTATCCTATCATTTGCCAGCGAAGAAGAAGGTCTTTATTTAGAAAACATTTGCACTTTCATGCTCTGTACTGCAGGTACATTTCCCAGTGAAAATTGTACACGTACACATTAAAGTACCTTGAAACCTTAATTGTTAGTGCATGTAGGCTGTACGCTTTATTTTAATATATTTTAATGGTTTCATGACATGTCATGACATCACAAGTCTGTTGCACCTGTCCCCGCATACATAGCCTACTTCATTATGCTTTAGCCATTCAATATCACTAAACATTGTAAACAATTTAGAAACTTTGGCAACAGTTGGTCACAAGTAAAAACTTGTTGACACAGTATGAATATACAGTAGCGTGAAACATGTATCTCAGATAGTCTTTGAAGATACATTTTTGAGTTCATGCTGAGAACTGACTTTGATTGCACATCTTGTCAAATCTGAGAACACTGAGACATTTAGATGTTTTCTAAAAATGGGGACATGAAATCACTAGGGGGAAATATCTAAGAAGAAAAAGAAAAAGAGTTCTTCATTTGACTTACATTGTTATAGAAGAATTGAGATAAATATATATCCTACATGTATATAATTTTCCCCCCCTGATCTTATGGGTATGTAGAATTAAAAAAGTTAAATTCACATGCTTTAATCTTAGTCTCTTTATCTGGCAAAACTATTAGGATATAAGTCTTGTATGTTGTCATTACATAGCGATTTATACAGGTCTAGATGAACTCACTCCATCTATCGTGTTTGTAGAATCAGCAGTTTATGAAGGTCTTTATTTGTTAATCTGCATGAGCAAATCGTCCCCCTGTGCTTTGATTTCTTGATTATATGTCAGGCAGTGAACAGAGGACAACAGCGGCCTGTGATGAGAACTGAACCTCTGGAATGAGTGTAAACACCGCGTTCAGAATTAACTGCAGGACTGTTTACACGTCTGCCACAAATTGTGAGGAGAATTTCCATAATCGTGCCATGTTTCTGTAGGCTTCATTTGACCCCTGTTAGTCCCTGAAGATGTTGTCAGGTTTAAAGAGTTTCTGTAAGAATCAGGTAAAGGATGATGAGAGCGCAGTGAAGGATGAGTCACCTCGCTGCAGACGCACAGTGATTAAGACCACAGAAAGCCATCCAACACACATGATTTGTTTGTTTCTGTGCGGGTGATTGTGGGAGGAGAATGAGGATGAATCAGAATTTGCTTTGTAATATTGTACATCTTTGTTCCATTTAAACACGTGTTTTAGGATGGTAAACGGCTCCTATGAAAAAGTACCTTGATTTTTAGACATGTACAGAGGAACTTGTAAATACCATGGTGGGTTGTATGACCAAAATCTTAAATTTGAATAATTTTAGATCATTTTACACAATTGTTAATGTTTTTTAATACACTACCGTTCGTAAGTTTTGAGTAGGTAAGATATGTATACACTACCGTTCAAAAGTTTGGGATCAGTAAGACTTGTAATGTTTTTTAAAGAAGTCTCTTGTGCTTATCAAGTCTGCATTTATTTGATCAAAAAAAAAAACAACAACAACAGTAATCTTGCAAAAATGTTATTACAATATAAAATAATGGTTTCTATTTTAATAT
>NW_015652278.1:474910-514149 GCF_001515625.1 Sinocyclocheilus rhinocerous | reverse complement strand
TTTTTTTTCAGGATTCTTTGATGAATAAAAAGTTAAAAAGAACAGCATTTATTCAAAATATAAATCTTTTCTAACAATATAAATCTTTGCTATCACTTCTTATTAATTTAACACATCCTTGCTGAATAAAAGTTTTAATTTCTTTCAAAAAAAGAAAAGAATAAAAATGTTCTTTTTAAATTTAAAAAGAATTTAAATTTATTTTAAAAAATGTACTAAGAATTAAAATGTATTTTTATAGATTTATAAAAATATAAATTTTGAACTGTAGTGTATATTGTTAGAAAAGATTTCTATTTTAAATAAATGCTCTTCTTTTTAACTTTTTATTCATCAAAGAATCCTGAAAAAGTATCACAGGTTCCAAAAAAATATTAAGCAGCACAACAGTTTCCATAGAAAAACATTATTTTACATCGTAATAATATTTCACAATATTAAATTTTTTCCTGTATTTTTGATCAAATAAATGCAGCCTTGATGAGCATACGAAACTCCTTTAAAAAACATTAAAAATCGTTCTGATCCGAAACTTTTGAACGGTAGTGTATATGTATTTCCTAAATTTCAAGGTCACTGCTTAGTCTGTTTGAAGTTATCCTAACAGGAGTAGAGAGGGAAGTCATTCAGAAATGGTCATTCAAAATCTGTGATTTCTAGAATATTACATCTTTACAATGACACTAATTCATTCAAGTCCCCCAAAAAGGCTGGTAATCCACATAAGACAAATGCAAGAGAAGACAGGATAATGCGGAAACTCTCAATGGGGAATCGGTTCAGCACTGCAGCTGGAATTGCTCTCCAGTTCAGCGCTGAACAGGGTATGGATCTGTCTCGGCATGTTTAAGAGAAGTCAGACTGAAAGCGCACTCTGCAGTGACCAAGACTCTCATCAGCAGAGAGAATCAAAAGGCTAGACTAACCTTTGCTAAGGAGCATGTTGTGTGGTGAGAGAAGAACTGGTCCAAAGTTCACTTTAGTGATAAGAGCAAGTTTAATTTATTTGAGTCTGATGGGAAACATTTTGTTCGGCGTCAAACTGGGTAAAGACTGAAGCCCAAGTGTGTAAAGAAGTCAGTGAAAGGTGGATGAGGAAGTGTCATGGTTTAGGAGATGTTTTCTGCAGCAGAAGTTGGGCTTCTTATACAGCTACATGGCAGTGTGAATGTAAATGTTTATCAGAACCTCTTTCAGCAACATGTGGTACCTTCCCTGCAAGCATCTCCCAATCAGCCTGCAATTTTCATTAAAGACAATGCCCCCGTCACACTGCAAAACGGGTAAACCAGTTCCTTGAAGCAAAGAACATTGAAATAATGAAACGGCCAGCCCAGAGTCCTGATCTAAACCAGATTGAAAATCTCTGTAAAATCCTTGACAAAAAAAAAAAAAGTACACTGAATCTTTATTCGTACCACAGTTTGAGAAGCATAGTCTTAAAGGGATAGTTCACCCAAAAATGAAAACTTGCTGTTTATCTGCTTACCCCCAGGGCATCCAAGATGTAGGTGACTTTGTTTCTTAGGTAGAACACAAACAAAGATTTTTAACTCAAACCATTGCAGTCAGTCAGTCATATAATGGCAGTCAATGGTCCACGGTTTTGAGAGTCAAAAAAACATACACAGACAAAACCAAATTAAATCCTGCAGCTCGTGACGATACATTGAGGTCTTAAGACATGAAACGATTGGTCTGTGCAAGAAACTGAACAGTATTTATATATGACGTATACGCGCGACAGATCGCTTCCGCACATGCGTCTACTATCATAGATATGTATAGATGCCCTATTCGACCGCTCCAGATACGTTGACGCGTCTGCCATTTTGGAACGTATCGCGGCCCATAGAAACAGTCACTAATGAGGCATCTACTTATATATATCTATGTCTACTATGCCAGAGCACGTACACGCGTCACGCGCCGGATGTTGAGAACGCGCCCAGGACAGTTGGACATTGCGTTGGATCAGAGGTAAAAAATTATATAAATACTGTTCAGTTTCTTGCACAGACCAATCGTTTCGTGTCTTAAGAACTCAATGTATCGTCACGAGCCGCAGGGTTTAATTTGGTTTTGTCTGTGTATGTTTTTTTTACTCTCAAAGCCGTGGAGCCCATTGACTGCCATTATATGACTGACTGACTGCAATGGTTTGAGTTAAAAATCTTTGTTTGTGTTCTACCGAAGAAACAAAGTCACCTACATCTTGGATACATCACATTTTCATTTTTGGGTGAACTATCCCTTTAAGGGGGAAAAAATCACATCCAATTTTTTTACACTTGATTCAGTGGGCCACAATTCACAATGGGCGGGACTCAAAAAATAAAAATAAAAAAGACAAGCTATCAAAGTGCCAGCAAGCTACTGCCCACGTCTCCCCAGTTGCCGTCCCATCTATATTGTTTATCTTCTTGTTCTGTACAAGAAAATGACCGCAAACCCTCCTCCCTGTTGTTTGTTGATGTTGTTAAGAACTCTTGCATTGTTGCTTTGTGTGTGAGTTTGTAGAAGAACAATGGGACTTCTGGGATGGTTGTTTAAAGTGAACCCAGTCTGTAGTTAGTTGTATAAATTGAGTCTTTAAATTTACTCAAGGCGTCCTGCTTCTGTCCTGTAGTGTTAACTGGGCCTTACATTTCAATGTCAATAGCAATAGTTTCCTCAACAAGCTTGCCACTGCCCTCTGAAACCACACACGCAGTCCGTGCCACTTTATTTTGGAGCGATGAAAGGCTCTTGATGAAATCACTCTAAATCTGTTGAACGCTTAGACCAGAGGGATGACTCAGTGCTGAGAAGAGGAAATACAATCAAATGAAATAACCTTCTGAACATGCCACCTTTCCCTCAGCAGAGACCTCTGCTTCCGTTGCTGTTGTGGGCTGTGGATTTATGACAAAAAGCTGAATAAAGAACTGATTATTTTTTTATACCTGCTGCAGGTACCACACCTTTTATGATTACAACCCTTCTCTTTCTTCAGCATGCTTTGTCTGTTTGTTTGTTTGTTTTTTCACATCTCCTCCCACACGTGTCTCAGATGTGTTCGGTTAAAAATAGACTAGATTAAACCAGCAAGTGAAGATCAGAGTGTGAAAGTCAGAGTGGAATACCGAACAGGAGAAAGTCCCATGATTCAGTGCTGTTCATTAATGCCATCTCTCTGTGTAATCCCAGAACTCCACAACACACAGCTCTCAAAATAGACCAATGTTTTGTGTGTCTGTGACATTAAAAGGAATAAAACAACAAAGCATTGACACAACCACACACAAATATACTATACTTTTCAATGACTATTTGTCCTCATATTTCTCAGTTGTTCTCTGTCGATTACAAACAAAGATGTGATTTTTGTCATGTTGGAGCGGAGCAGTCACTCCTTCTCGTGCGCCACAAACTACTCTTACCTGTTGTATAAAGATATTGTAAGAGGTAAGTAGTATGCTATTCCCAATTCAGCCAGCATCACTTGCAAAATTAAACATATAATATCATCATGTGGCAATAATGTGGCATACTACTTTTTGAGGAACAATGCTCCATATTAGGGGGAAGTCGTGGCCTAATGGTTAGAGAGTCGGACTCGTAACCCAAATATTGTGGGTTCGAGTCTCGTACTGGCAGGGAGATTGTAGGTGGGGGGAGTGAATGTACAGCGCTCTGTCTCCCACCTTCAATACCACGACTGAGGTGCCCTTGAGCAAGGCACCGAACCCCCAACTGCTCTCCAGGCACCGCAGCAAAAAAATGGCTGCCCACTGCTCCGGGTATGTGTTCACGGTGTGTGTGTTCACTGCTGTGTGTGTGCACTTAGGATGGGTTAAATGCAGAGCACTAATTCCAAGTATGGGTCACCATACTTGGCCACATGTCATGTCACTATTGTTTTACATACTATTTTAAAATAGGCAGCATACACTATATGCTGCACAGTATTCAACAATATTCTGTCTTGAATGGCAATGCAGCGTTAACAACACTTTTTAAATTTCACCCAATTAACAGATGTAGAGGACTGCAAACTCTTCCTTCTGTCTGTTGATGGAGTACAGCTTACGCTCGACAAACATCTCACAACATTCAACCAGTGTGTTAATGAATTATTCATCAGCTCACAGAAACTATTAAACTAAGCCTTTAATGAGAGAGTTTGAGATCATTAAGCTCAATGTACTTCAGTCAGACATTAATCAGCCAATTTGTTCTTTATCCTCTGGTCACTTTTCATATTTGTGAATGTGTCCAAAATAATAATTTTGTGTTCATATTTCTTCATATTTTCCTTTATATGTGATTAAAATGAACCTGCTCTAGAGTTTTTCTAGTTTAGCAGCTCTCAAGCTTGTAACTGTGTTTGAATCTGTTTATGAATGTGGTTTTGTTTTTGTTTTTTGGGATAAAATCAGTGTGGTTTTGGAATGTTTTGGGCTCAGGTCATCTTCACATATCTGCTCTCAATATCTTTTCTGTGTCTGCTTGCTTTCTCAGGTTTTTCCCAGAAGGAAATCTTTGAGTCAGAGACGAGCGTCCTGCCAACATGTTCAGCACCAAAAGGTCAGAGCGACACACTGGTTTGTTGTCTGTTTTTGTGATCTTTTATGAAAATTTACAGCAACTTGGAAGACTAGACTTTATTACTTTAGTTGTAGGCTCTTAAGGGCTTGATAAATCACTTGCAGATTAATGGAAATACATTTAGTTGAGTTTGTGTTATATTTAGCATTTTTTTCTGAATGTAGGTTTCACCCATAAATTTTTGTCACAATGTTTGTTTGTTTTTTTTCACCATTTTTTGTCCTTTATAGACTTCATATTATGAGAAATGAAGTCATGAAGTCATAGTTTTTTGTAGTAAGAAAACATCCTGTAGGTTTCCCTCTGATTGCATTTTCATTGCAGCCGTGTTTTCAGAGTGTCAAAAGCCAGGTTTGACTCATCCAACTGAATATGATTATGCCTCTTGTGGGTCATTGCACAGACACACACACTGAGTTTGACGCCACAAACAAATGTAATTGGTAGCTTGTGGGAGTAAAGAAACCAACTGGGATGCACAAAACTGACATCGTCTAATCGTATTAGTCATAAGCGCGATTTTCTCAAGCGATGATTCTCATGAGATGTTCGTTTGGCTTTCTAGATGTGGTTTTGTGCAATGATCACAGAATCCGAGATCAGAAAAGTATGATTTTAAGGTTGTAGTTCAATTTGCCTATTAACCATGTAGATATGAGTTTTGTTGGTCAGCCCTGTAACTGTAACCCATTCTGATTAGCTGATGACATTTGACAGCATTAAATACAAGAGTGAGAAAAAGAAAGATTCATTAGGACACATTTTGGTTGCACACATGCAAAAATACACCTTTTCCTATACTCTAATATTTCCTGTGATTTTTATAGAATAAGCCTGTCATTTTGTGGTTTTTTTTTTAGTCACATTGTTTTACATTCATTTAGCCACTAGTAGTGAAAGTTTGTTGTTTTTGTAGAAATTTTTTCATTAATGCCTGTGTGACAAGTAGCTGTTTAAAAACATTGCGATGAAATGTAAAAAAAAAAAAAAATCAATAAAAAAAGTAGGGCAGGGACTTGGTTCTATATATTGGTTGTAGATTGGATTTTGCAAATTTTGTGATTTTGGGCATTTTGTGGGTTTGACATTTCGATTAAAGATTATTAGGTCACATTATGAATTGTTCACAGTAGGATCAATAACATGCATTTAGAAAGTATATAGGGTCATTTTTCATTTCATGCCAGCTTTAAATAAGAAAACATTTCCATTTTAGCAGCTCCTAAGTTTTAGCTTGTAAATATATGGTGCACTTTGTTTTTTACAATTCGTTTTTTTCCCACATCCTTCCACAAGTCACATGACTGTTTAGAGGAATTTATTTGGTAAATGTGTTTCTATTGTATTTCTTGTTGTTATCTTTCCGTTCAGCGTTTTTATGCAATATCCCAAAATTTGCATAAACAATATGTGGGTGGAAATCCAACTAATGACCCTAATACTGAAATGACAACACTTTCCAACACTATTAAGAGTAACACGCATGATCACATGGTTTTGAACCAATCTGCATCCACTATAGAGCTCTTTTATTGTTTGTGTTCTCATGAGCAGTTTAGTGGCTCATGTTTACATGCACTTGTTAAACTGTAACAGGAACACAGCTAAATTGAATCCTTCATCGCTGGGATTGTTTATTAAATGCATTACAGTTGGAGCAGCTCATTAAAAATGTTGCCCTGCCATCAGTCTTCTTGTGAAAAATGAGCCGTAGTTCTCTTTGAGGTCGCTGTAATGTTGGGCGGCAGATAAGGCTTCCTCTAATTAGACTTACCAATGTTTACGTTCCGAAACAAGCTCAGGTAGTAAGAGCTAAACCCTTCCACCGATGCCCCGGGCACAGGACTCATTACGCAGTCGTCACATCGCAGTCAACTGAATCATCTTGACCTCCTGTAGCTACAGTGTAACTTAATATCCAGCAAATATTCAGCTGACCTTGGGTAATAGAAAGAAGGTTCACCCTCCAGATTTGTTTTGAAACAAATCCCATTATAGTTTAATTTAGTTCTGCATCCTTGTGTGATTCCTGTGCACTGACTTAAGTAGACACTAATGACTTCCTGCTTAAGCAGGAAGCGGCCTTTTTAGGATGCAGAGACTGAGCGGTCACGTACAGGGTTTTAATTGCTGTCGGTGAGTTCTGTCACAATATTAAAGCAGTATTGAGTTGGACTCTTGAGCCACAAGTGAACAGGAGGCAGTGATGCTGTGGATGTCATATTGTCAGGCTGAATGACATTATAAGAATGGAATTATAGTGTCACAGAGAGCCTGCTTTTCATTGAGAAAAAAAAAATTTGAACATGATTGTTAATTTGACACAGCAGGTGACTTGCTCCATCATTTACTTTGCTTGTGTGGGAATAGAGGCACATGCAAATTGAATGGAATTAAAAATCTTTACAGTGTTTAAAACAAAAATGTATGATATTATACACTGTAAAAATATCAGTAGTAATAGGGAACAACTTACTGTATTAATATGAAGGAATTTTGCATGTTGTTGTTTTTTTTTTCAGGTGTTTTGCCTTATTTTGATTTTTGAATTTGAAGTTAACGGAAATGTAATGTCTGTAAAAAAAAATTACTCCGTAATATCCTGGCAGAAAATTACTGGTACATTTTCCTTTTTTTTTTTTAACAGTGTAATTATGGAATTATAATATTGTGGATAGTGGGTATTTAACTGGACATTTAATTGTGCATGAAATTTTTCCTGTTAATATTTACATTGTGCATGCCAATTTTTCCTATTTGTGTTTACATTTCGTTTTAGATGGCGGCAAAAGTATCTAAATTCCAAAAAAGTAATTACATTGTTAAATGTAATCTGGAATATCAAATATAATAATATAATGAATATAATTATTTTTATAATTCATATATATACACATATATAATTTATATTGTTATTATTGTTATTATGAAGAATTTAAACAATTTGTTTTCATTTTTTGTGTTTTATTTTTCACTTTGTATTTTGTCCAGTTATCAGCCTTGACAAAAATAATTATCAGTTTACTGGTGTCAGCCAGAATTTTAAGTTCAGTGCATCCCTAAACTTTACCATCTTCTTTGATTACATGCTTATTGCTGATGCCCCATCTAGACCTGCCACTGTTGTCAGAAGCAAAATTGATGTAAGACAGATCACAGACGTGACGTTGACAGCAGCAATCATCACCACGCTGTTCCCATGTGTAATGTGGGCTCACATCAAACTCCCTAACCTTGCCAAAGAGAACACTGACATCAATGACCCACACTTGATTAGTTGCAACTTGAAAATGCAGAAGACGTTCTTCCTTTGGAGAGCATAAGACACAAAGGGATATTGATAATGCTCTTCAAAGGCATAAAGATCTAATCAGTGCAGAATGACCCACAATGCTGCACAGATTTCTTGATTGACATTGGGAATGCTTTGGAATTCTGAGAAGAAATGGTGGAGATGTGACAAGCTCAACCGATTACTGTCCCCTGCTGTTTCCTTACCTGAGGGGGATTGGTGTTCTGTAAGGTTCATTAGCATAAAGGGGAGGTGTTTGTGAGTTATTCTGAGTGTGTTTGTCAGATTACAGAAGGTGCGTGTAATCATTGGAAGCTGATTTCGGTTGTGTGCTCTCAGGGCCCAAAATGAACACTGGCCAAGTGACAAATGCAAGTAAAAATTGGATTTGACAAGTACGTGAAATAAAGGCCTATAACTTTATTAGGAATTGCAGCATTAGGTGGTTTAAGTTGAATTGTAAGAACCTAGAGACGTATAAGAGACGTGTGTGATTCAGTCTTTTTTCCCTCCAGAACTTACTGTGGTGACACATATGTGGATTATTCCTTACATAAAGCCAACAAAATGGAAAACAAATGAAGCAGGCACATTCTGTATTTATTTGATTTGACTGACAGCAGCAATTTACGTTCACTTTCCTGATGATGAATAATATGCACTGAATCAGACAGCTCTTAAGAAAGACATGATGGCCAACGATGGATGTTTTTGTGAGCTTTTGTCTTGTTTATCTTTGCAGCCTAACATGAACGTACACCCTTCAGCTGTTGATATGTGTGATTGACGACACCACTGGCAGCTGAACGTGCTTGTCTGATCTGTTTGTTGTTTAAGATGTGTTTACTTCTGTCCTGTCTGTTCAGTGTGTCTTCTCATCATTTTAGGGTCCTTGCTGATGCACACGCAGTCATCTATCTGCGTTTTCTAGTTGCTGTGGCTTAGAGATACATGCGGTTGTTTCTTCAACTATTAGATAAAAAACACTTTATGCATATTTACCTTTTCTTTTGTTTTTGTCTTTACACATCATGTATCTCACATCAAGCAGAACTGAGGGACAGTCGTGATTTGTGTACAAAATTACAACCATTTTCACACAATAAATGGTTTGTTTGTACAGTAAATTTTAAAATCATTATTATTTTTCATATTTTTCCATTGTAGTGGTATGTGTTTTCAAATATTACAACCCTCTACATTGCGAGTAAATCACTCGCATATGTGACTAAATCTTCACTTTCACTCTGGGCGACTAAATGGTGTCTAATATTAGCCACTGGCTAATAAATTCTCCGATTTTACTCGCCAGTGTGTGAGTTGGAGGCTAAGTATAAGTTTAGCACGGATATATTTTCACTCGCCGAAAACACTGACTGATCGCTTCAGAGTTTCATCTGTCAAGCGATCTGTGCTATTTTTCAGTTCATCTGAATGGACGTGCAGCGCACCTGTATTTGACGTAGGCTACTGTAAACTCTAGTGTGAAGGCGCACGACACCCCGTCGCTTTGTCTCACACACATGCAGAGAGAGAGAGAGAGAGAGAGTCTTACATACCATGCAGAATTTACGCCTGAATCCAGCAGCTCGTTAATCCTTAGTGTGTTTTATATTGTTCTTAGAATTTGTAGCATTATTATCATTATCAAGTATTATTGTTAGTTTTTTCCCATTTTTTACAAAAACACTGAATGACCAAAAAAGCACCACAACCAGTCCTAAGTTCAGCTAAAATGACTAATATGCATTCATACATGGTTACAGTTTAAATTCTAATTACTGAAGCTTTAATGTCTAATTGTATTTCTTACTTGCTTTCAAGGTTGTTTATTGATTGTGTCTTTATTTACTCACCCTCATGTTGTTCTTTTGCTGTTATTTCATTCTGTGGAAGCACTGTCTTCCAAGGGTGAGTAAATAATGACAAAACATTTATTTTAGAGTGAGCTATTCCTTCAGATAATCAGAAAGAGATGTAGAAATAGAATCATGGTTGCTGAGCAGAATACATCAATCTGACATATAAGGCCATTTTAAAATGTCTCTTCAGAGCTTGCGTCAGCAGTTTTTTTTTTTTCCTCTTATACATCCAGTATCAAATCATGTCAGATTTTACACTAGACGCTTGATTAGAAGTCTTTAAATGACCTAACCCAGCCACAGGCTTGAACTCCCCCTGCATTACTCTGCCACACAAACATTTGCTGACGAGGCATAAATGCACTGATGGAATGTTCTGTCGCTGTCGCCTCACATCTGAGCGAGCCACTGATCCTCCGCTGCACATTCATTTGAATAAGCGACATGCTTTGTGTTGTGTGGCTCTCTGATGCAGATGTTTGTCTGAGGAACAGACAGACAAACATAAAATTATATCAAAGCCTATGGATAAAAACTAATATGAAAAATGTAATTTGGCCATAAGAAAGTACCTCAGAAGGTAACCTTGAAACAAACTTCACATTGTGAGCACACCTTTGATGCTTGGCAACACAGTCCATATAGACAGCTCACTAGGTTTTGGAACTGAGCATCTAATGTGTGGGAAAAGGGATGTGGAGGTCAGTGACTGTGATTTGCAACTTGCCTTTTAGCAAATGCTTCTCTAAAGCTGCTTACAGCACTTTAAATGAGTCTTGGCCCATTTGACCCAGAGAGTCATGACAGATATTGCTCAGATTGCACTCGAGTCTATCGTCATCAGTTTGTGACTTTTTATAATATTTAAAAATTTAATTTATTCCTGTGATGGCAAAGCTGAATTTTCAGCAGCACTTATAATATAATATATATATAATATAATATAACTTTTAGGCACGAAGTGCCATTTTTTATTTTTCTGGTTAACCACTGTGCCAATAAAAAAAATTTAAAAAAAGTGGAGTAGATTGTGTCTCTGGATGTAGCTGTCAGTCATTTAACATTTCTATCGTAAAAGAGTTGACTCATATTAAATGATTTGCATTTTGCAAATTTCCGTCTTACCTCACTCTCTTTCAACGTTATGTGTGTGTGTGTGTGTATATATATATATAAGTCTGGCGAGTAAACTAAAGAATTTACTAGCCAATGGCGATTCAATTGCCAAGGTGTCCGTAGACGGTTGTATTAGTTAACTGGCAACCAGCATCCACATCTTTAGGACATTGGATTTTTTTTTACAAATTTCAGAATAAATGTAGCTCCCGCTGCAATTCCCTGACCTATATTAAAATCTCTAAGACCAGAGTGAATTTATTTAAAGCTCTAGAGACGTTAGATGTGGGAAGGCTGGTATCATTTTCGGTTGCAGAAAATTTAGCAAATATTTTCCCAATATTTGTGAGTGCTGAGAGAGTATCTTAGCAAGATGTTAATGCCAAACTCCATTGATATAAATTGTGAGTCAAGTCTACCGTGTGCTTCGCATGAGCTGCTCTGTTTATTGACCTATGGAGTTGCTGTTTATGTAGTGTCCCAATTCTGTTAGGTTTCATTTCAGTTAAGATGCCTGTGTAGGCAGTAGACAACAAGACATCTCACTGCTTTTCGAACGAGATCCGTTGACCCAATAAAACTCTTTATATAGTGAGTTGAATTGCAGCTTCATGTGATGTGTGTAAGTGCACAGACTGTGATTAGAAATGATTCTTCTCAGTATTTAGTAGGTTTATCTTTTTTGTCTTTATCTTACGTTTATCTGTGACGACTTTTTATATACAATTATCTCTTCATTTAGCTTTTAATTAATGTTTTGTGAGGACAGAATGTTGCCTTGTCATTTGCTGTAGTTGAATTCTGGCATCTTATTGGATGGTATGGCAGCGGGTGTTGTGGCAGGCAGTTGCACTAAGCTGCTATGATCATGTATTGAAATAAGGTGGCAAGAAAGCCTGCGTCCTCACATTAACACTTTATATGAGGTGATTTAATTTTTAAAGAATTTGCCACTGATGATTCAAATGCGAGTTTTGGGCAGTGTAGAGTAGCGCTTGTTGTTTGTCATTTCTCCGATCACAAATGCAGACATGGTGTTATGTTTATGCGGCACGATGCAACGCGTAAAAAGACAGTCATTATCAAGTCATTATCATAGTCAAGTCATTATAATCCGTAATTATGTCCCCACTGGATGCAACAAATGCCTCGTTTATAATGGGTTTTAATGTTTTTGTCTCGTCGCGCCGGGACATACGGAAATACAGTATGGTAGGGGCGTAACATTTCCGTCACTTGAGGTATTTGGCCAATCACAACGCACTGGATAGCTGGCCAATCACAGCACACCTCGCTTTTCAGACCGATGAGCTTTGTAAAAATCGACGCGTTTCAGAAAGGCGGGGCATAGAGGAGAAACAATAATGTACAGTATGTGGAAAATAATGTGTTTTTTTAACCTTAAACCGCATAAACATTTCATTACACCAAATACACAAAATAATGTTCTTTTTAGCAACTTCATATCACCCCTTTAAACTGACGCTTTGCGCTGGCATTTGCACTCTGTTTTCTGTGAACAGTAAACCCTGGCTACTTTGATTTGATTGTTCATCTCAATTAGTTTGACATTGACGAGCACTGTTAGCGCCCTGTAGACTGGCGCAGGTTAATTCTCACACTTCAATAGTATGTGACTATGAGCAATGATTACCTCACAAATGTATGTCGCTATGCATTTTTCCCTATTGGTTGCGTGCCAGTGATTATCTCTCTGCGTGTTGCCATAGGTTGCCCCCCTGATATAGGGGACAACCTATGGCAACATTTAAATTATTATTTTTTTTAATTTATACTATATATTCCCTCAGGTCCTGTGAACAAAGACACTGTTTTCACTGCATTTAAGTCTAGGTAAATTCAAGGCCTTTCACATGCATATAGATTTGGGAAGCATAAACATTCAATTTATTTTCTACCATCTCTTTTACTCTTAGAATTAAGCTGGATGTTTTTTTGTTTTTTTTGCAGCTGAGCCATTTAGACTTAATTATAAATATCCTTTTCATGTATGAATTGAAGAATGGTGCTTTGCTGCGCTCACACATGGGCTGCAGATTTAATGTGAAGTTCAACATAGTTTTTAATTGCCCCATCAATTATGAACAGCATCTTTGCAAATTGGATTTCATTCTGACAGAAATATGAGTCTGTTTTGCAGTTCAGTTTCAATTTGTGTGCTTTTTGGACTGGAGAGAAAGTTTTCAGTTTTAAAAGTTTAAGTACGTTTTCAGTATAGTTAACTTTTTTTATTTAAACAGCTTAAGAAAAGTGTAATCCTCATGATATGGCTCCTTTAGTAACTCAGATCATGTCATGTCCTGGCGTCAGACCGAGAAGCTTCACGTGTCCATAGCACATGTCAGTGTCACATCATGAACAAACCGTCCTTATGAACCCCACGATGTCCTCCAGCTACACTGAAGCAACTCTCAATGATTCCTGACAGAGCCCACTGCTGTGACACTAAATCATTAATATTTGTTGTTTTCTTTCTAGACACTCTCGCCTCTGGTTCTACACAGCTTAATACAACCTCAGTGACGATCCATAAGATTACTTGTTTGAAGAATGCAGTGACTGAATTAAAGCAATTAAAGAAGATAATTGTTAAAAAAAAAGAAAAGATCAGCTAACATTGGTGGGGAAAAAAAGATCGGTTCAAAATAGTAAAAAACACTTTAGACAGCTCAATTTTTTAAATAAAGATAATAATAATAATTATAATAATAATATATTTAATAAAAATGTATATTTAATGATTATCTAATTAATGAGAAATAGACAACTTTACAGCTCAATTTTTTATATTTATTAAATAATGTATTAAAAATTAAAATTATGTATTTAATAAAAATGTTTGATGATTATCTAATTGAATTTAGACGAGTTTACAGCTCAAATATTTGTATGAAATAATTTATTCAAAATAAATAATTAAATAATTAAATATTTAAAAAATATTAAAATATTTAATGATTTAATAATTAATTAAAAGTCTGTTAAATAAAATATGAGCTTAACATTTCGGCTTATAAACCCTCTGGATGTCATTTATTTATTACAAATAATTTCTTTTTTTTTTCATTGACTTCATGCAACAAATGCTGTTTACTAATTATAAATTGTATTGAGCCAGAAACATTTTTATTTTTAAAAACATTTCACACTTTACCATTAACTTTTATTTAACTTAGAATATTCCCTGTGATTGCACAAGCAAATAAATGTCTTTAGTCTCATTTCACAACATTTCACAGATCATCAAATATAAACATACCTGTAAGTTTACTTACACAGGTCTGGAATTGAAACATTTTGCATCTGCGTTCGGAGGAGATTTGTGTTTTCTGTCAGAAAAGTCTCAATTATAGATAGAAATTATCACCTGCACTAAATGCTTGTAATGCCCTTTAAATGCGCTCTAATGAGTTTTACTTATCCTTCATAGTCACTGATAATATTGATCAGAACCAGTGGTGGTCCACAAACAGTCTGCTTCTCTTGTACGCTTGTGTTTATAAACCACGGTCAGCACTGTCCGCTGTACACAGATGAGAAAATCACTCATAGATTAGGGAAGAATGAAATGCCAGGAGATGAGCTGAAAATCGAACAGCTTCGTCTCTAAACTCAGCGGCACTTCTTCGATGGCATTTAGATGTGTGAATACAAGGTGAATGTTCAATGCATGCTATAGATTTGACATAAATGGGTCATATTATGAGGAATCAATTTTTCCTTTATCTTTTTAATAAAAAAGACCTTGATGTCCGATGAAACTAAGAAGAAAGAAAAAATAGCTCTTTATGCAGCAGCAACAGATGAATGAGCACATGACCATATTATTGAATGCACCCATTTTCTCTCCATGTCTTTTTAAAACTCTATGCATTTCTTTCTTCTGTGAAACATAAAAGAAGATTTTTTTTGTCCATACAATGAAACTCAGTAGGTCCCAATGTTGTTTGGTTCTCAGTGTTCTTCAAAATATCTCCTTTTGTGTTCCACAGAAGAAAGTAAGTCATACAGGTTTGGAACAACATGGGGGTGAGTAAATGATGACACAATTTTCATTTTTGACTGGACTGTCCCTTTAAAGTCTAAGTCCATTAAATAACAAAGAAGGAGACGTTAGCATCCACACACAAAAAGTGTGAGCACTGCTTGCATAAGCTTTATATAAGTAAAGATTGATGCAGTAAACTATTAGAGATGATAAGAAGAATGATTCACACAGATTGATATGATTACATCGATTATTCCGCAAGTCTTTGCCACTCAAGGTAGATGTCCGTAGATCTGGTGAAGCTTGATAAATGCTGTTCTGTTTCACCTTCAGCTCAGTAAGGCGTGCAGGTCTCGAGGCAGCCTGAGGAATCAGTGAACCCAGAATAGGCGAGAGATGGCGGAGCTGTCCTGACTTCCTGGTGGTTCACTGGAGCTCTCAGTGGATGCCGTGGCGAATGGGAAGTGACATGAGACAACCACAGGCGCTGCTGGGCCATGCTGATGTGACAGAGTTCATTGCAGAGCCTCGACGAGACTTCCTCGCCAGCTGCGGCATATATTTTTAGCAAACTGCTGTGTGCCATGGTAGATGGGCACAATTATGCAACGTCTGTTCAGAGATTTTTCACGTTGTAGTGTGTCATTAAGTGGAACTGTGAAAGAAACGATTGTTTTCAGACAGGTTTCCTGAACACACCTACTGCCACGCCCACTTTGATTCTGGTAGTCCCACCCCCAAACTCACACCATTGGTTTAGCCAGAAGCCAAGTAGGGGTGTGTGATATTAACAAAAAAAAAGATATCTCAGTATTTCCTGGGATTTTGTCAATAACGATAATTAGATGATTGCGGAGTGTGTTTTTGTGCTGGTACCTTGACTAGTTTTAGGCCTGCTGTTCATTCAAACGATTTGTTCAAATGGCTGATTAATAGTGTTGGGTCGGAGTACACTTTGTTGAATCCTAGTCTTTAAACAATTGAGTTTGAGTGTGAAATGCTTATTAAGGTCTTTTTGTCTTAATTTTATGTTGTTACTTATTTTTTTTACTTTCATATTACACTTGATGTGGATTCATGTTTACTATGAAAAGTTTCCAAAGAGTCCGAAATGTCAGTCCGTTTCAAATCTGAGTCCAAGTCCTGAGTCTAAGTACCCCAAATCTACTAATTCATTCAGGAACGAAGCAAGTGAATCATTGATTTGTTCAAAAATGCTGATTCATTCAGGATTGAGACACCACTGTGTGTTGCTCATAAATGCACAACAGTTCTGTTGCAGCTTTGTTTGGAGCTATTTTTGTTGCTGAAAACAGACAATATTGGCAATATTAGGGGCTTTCGCACCTCAGGATCATTTCCATAGTTCCTGTAACTACTGGCAGACGTACCTGCTTTTTGCCGTGTTGCACCGCAGGAGCTGGGAAAGATTTTAGTTATAGAAACACTAGCTTTAGAACATTAGTTCCTACTTCAGAGTAGTCTAGCCCAGCACAATAGGAACTACCAGTGAAGTAAGTGTACGTTGATTGGCCGAACACATGCCATATGAGACACAGGCACCCATAATTTTTTAAAAGCTGTGTAAGCACATAGTTTACATATTTACTCCATATGGAGTCTGAACGTGGAAAACAGTGATAGATGGACCAAAGGCGAAATCCAGGCACTTCTCTGTCCTCCATCCTCCAGTCGTTGACATTGTTGAATGGCACGCTTAAATTATGTCGCTATTTGCCGGCTAAAGTCACTTCAGAGTTCCTGCTTGGAATGCGACCAGGAAAATAGCCCTGGGGAAAATTTAGTCCTCAGGGGACTTCCCTGGTTCCTATAACTGAGTTCCTTATAACCTTAAAATCATTTTCCAATAGTTCTGATATTTTGGAAAAATACTCTTACTTGTGTGATATTGCTTAACTATATCGTAAAAGCTGGCTTGAATATATTTTAGCTGGTTGGCATGGCTTCCTACTGAATGACATTACTACACTATCTCGACCTAAATAGATCATCTTCCATTGTTGGCTTTTTGGTGTGAATCTGAGCCATGGCCATGCTAGCAATTCATCCCATTTGTGATCAGATTTACAGTAGGACATCCAGCTTACTATGACCAACAATACAGCCATTTGGCAACTGATTAGTGTGTGATCTGGCCGTCGTGCGTGAAAGCCCCGTATTTGTATAAATCACACAGTCAACGGAAAGCCGCTCACCCTTGTCAGAGGACATGTCGGATGTTTTAAATCAAACTTGCGCTTCTGCCATCACTTGGTTAGATAATACATAACAGCTGCTTTTAGGTTGAGGAGCCCGAGGACAGCTGAGCAGCTGTAATTATCACGAAAGGTCATTGAGTGTTGTAGATCACACATCCTCTGGACCGTAGATTGAATTGGCCAAGAGCAGCACAAAGGAAGAATGAGTTAAGGGTCATTCACACTGACTTTTTTTTTTTTGGATTCATTGGAAGTTGCCAAGACACTGTGTTGTTGGTTGTAGTGAACATTTCACCCACTGGATGCCGTAACGTTATTGGTGGGCTTCACAAGTAACCATTGCAATTGTCCATCTGACCTTTAGAAACAGGTTGGTTCACCACACATGTAGTGTATTGTTAGTGTTGTGCAAGATTTTATCTCCCTTGAACACCAAAGCAATTCTATTGACTGAAAGATCTTTACTTACTGCCTGATTAAAAGTCCCACAAAATCGCTTCAGTGTTATTTTAGTATTATTTATATACTATTGTAGTATTTACGAATATTTTGAATTAGCTTTAATCAGTTTTAATTTTAGTTTTAATAAATTACTTATGTTAATGTCATTTTTATTAGCTGTTTGCTTTTTAAAATATTTCTATTTACTTTTATTATTTCATTTTTTGTTTTAATCATTTTAGTACTTCAGCTTGCAAACTTATTTCAGTTGCAGTATAGTTGCCCCAACACTTTTAATTTTCATTTAAGTTGTTTGTCTAATATTTATATATTTATTTCAGCTCTATTTCAATTAATGAAAATGTTTTTTAATAGTTTGTTACAAATAACAACAATGAACCCATTTATAAACCATTCAGGGCTTTATAAGTAATTAGCAAGATTTTAAAATCTATACGATGTTTAATAGGTAGCCAGTGCAGTGTTGACAGAACCGGGCTAATATGGTCATACTTCCTGGTTCTAGTAAGAACTCTTGTTGTCTTAAATGTAAATATGGCAAATAATGTTAAAATATTAATGGTCAAATATTATGTGATGTAACCAAAGATATAAAATATTTTTTTTGTATTTAATTTAATTGGGGTTTTTTTTTTCAGTCAGACAGCAAGCTTTGCATACCTCTTGCCAATTAGTCTGAAAACTGAAAGCATACTGTGAGCTAGCCGTATATACAATTTTTAGTTACCACTGTTACAAAAGTGAAAACCAGAAAGACATTTTTGTCTATCCACCAGAAGATATCCCAATAACACATTTAGCAATATGTGTTTGTCACTGGGTTTGCTATTATCAGGTTGGCTTACATGTCTATGAAGGGCTTGGTTTTGAGAGAGCATGTGTTAGTCGTTTTTTACGTATGGATCACTTTTATTATACATTTATGATGCTTTTTTTGGACTTTGGTAGTCCTTGGAAACTACATGCTTTTTAGTTTGAACATGCAAAATTTCATTTTTTTGTGTTTCATGAAAGTTTGGAATGACCTGAGGGGGAGTAAATGATTACACTAAGCTCATTTTCAAATGAACTGTCCCTTTAATGCATAATAACATCTCATTTAGACTTTCAGTAACACTGATGCAGCAGGTGCTTCATTAGCCTTATGAGTCACATCGTTACTAAAAACACCTTCAATATGTTCTCCTAAAAACATGCGCTCCTGCTTTCAGCTCCCTAACATGCTTTTCCAAACCCGATGCTACCTGTATAGGAACCCATTGGCCTCCTCAAACTATTAATTAGCTGTTGACAGTTCAGTGATTCCCACTAATGAAGATCCACGGCTTGTTTCCGCTGTGCCTCAGACAGGAATAGTGTGAAGTCTCAGCGTCACATGACCAGCTTCACAGCCCGAGAAACCAAGAGGAAATCCGTAAGTGTGATGTCTTCATGTGAGCTGCACACGATTGTGAGAGCATCATGAGCATCATGGGAGTCTGCTACACCTCTCTCCACAGGCTCTTTCATCACTGCTATATATACAGATGCACGTTTCCCATAGATGTCATGAGGATGTGAACTATGTCCGCGAATTGCCAATGGGCATGAGCTGTCTTTAATGTCAGCTGTGTGAAGCGATTTTTGAGCCAGATTCTTGCTAAGCTGTGTCTTAGCAGGCTGTTGTTCAGAAGGAGAGAGAGATTGAAAGTGAATGGAGAGAGAGAGAGAGAAATCAGTCTTTTTACGCTAGCTCACTGTTTTCCCCCAAAGGCTAAAACCCTCCAAACGCTCCATCTGGGTCAGTTGCAGTGCCCGAGACAATTTTTGATGTGTGAGAAATAATTTAGCACCTACAGTGCACGCGTTGTTCTCTAGCCTCATATATGAAACATTCAACATGACGTGAAAAAAAAGTGTGATTATTCCTCTTGACTGCAAGTCGCTAATAATGCATATCACAGGTCTGACTCGATGGAAACACCATGTCAGCCCCCTCTTTTCTGTCTAAAGTTTAACTAATGTATTTAAATACGTCTCATTTATTTGGCAGTTTGAAAAGTGATTTATTAATGTATTATTTGTTACATTTCACTACATTATTAAATGTCAAATAAATAGATTTAAAACTAAACCCGATTTACAATTAATTAAAAAGTACTTATTTAATTCACATTTTGAAAAGTTACTTATTTAATTGACATTTAATTGCATTTTTAGATTAAAAAAAATATATTTAATTTTTAATTCGGCTTGAAAAGTTATTTATTGTCACATTTAACAAAGTACATTAAAATTAATATAAATTAAATAAATAAGTGCATTTCAAATGTGAATTAAATAGTTGTACCTACTCCCTTTTTAATAAATAAATACAATTATTGTTTATTTAATTATTTATTACATTAATACATATTTATCTGAAGCTCATACCTGGCTTATGAAAAATGTCAATCCTGACTACCTTAAATCTAGGGTACAGATGGGATTTGTTAGGAATTTATTAACTGTAGTTTTGATTCCACTCGATTAGCATGATTAATTCCAATAACGTTAGTTAATGTGTATGTATGTATACACACACACACACAGTATATATATATTACATTTTGTTCTTAATTAAAATATAATTTATTACAACAGAATGCAGAAGAATGTGTTCAAGATCCATTGATTGATCCTAGTGACATGAAAATATAATCATTAATTAACAGATAACTTGCCGTCTTATCTGGGTTTTGCTGCATTTGTACTCTTTCATCTTTGCATGCTTGTTTTTGTCCTCTGCTCAAGCCTGTTTTTCACCCCCCTGCTGGTCGGTTGGTCCTCAGTCGTGTTTAATGAAAAGAGACGGTCAGCTTTAGCTGCAGTCGATACTTCACCTATAAACAGGATAAGAGAGTGACGAACCTCTGACAGCAACACGCAGCTATCAGCCTCATAGTGAGGGCAAGAAAAGACCAAATTTCAATTTACCGCCTGTGAAAATGTAATCTTCTCGTACTGGGAACTTGAAAGAGGTTGGTGGACTTTCTGCCGGGGGACAACGGCAGATACTTTGTCACAATAACACATGACTAGAAAAACAAAAAACAGGTCTACACATGTAAGGCACTTAACTCTTTACATCAGTATGCCTTATTCATATTAATTTATGCTTTTAAAATATGTTAAGAAACATTTCTTAATATTATTAATGTTGAAAAAAGGTTATTTACATTTTTGCAATTATGACAGATGCTTTTATCCAAAGCGACTAACATTGCATTCAAGGTACATATTTTGTCAGTCCTTGCTTTCCCTAAGAATCAAACCCATGACCTTGGTGTTGCTAGTGCCAAAATATTTATCTACATACTGTATGTTTTTACTAAAATATTGTAATATATGTAAAATACCGCGTGGAATTTCCAGGCATACTTGAATCACAGTTTTGAATTGATTAATTGAAATTGCGTAAAAAAATGTTGTGTGTGTTAAACGTTAAATCTGAGATTTTAAAGTATTTCTGTCTTAATGCTCATGATTCATTAGACGATTCTTAAATGTCATACTGTAATTTATAATGCATATTAGGCTTGGCAAAGGGATGCTACAGCACATTACCGTTGACAGTCAGTTTTCTCTTTTAGGTAAAAAACGCTCCAGTTACTTACGTAACCTTGGTTTCCTGAGATAAGGGAAACGAGCATTGCGCTAATCATGCTATGGGGAAACTCCTGTTCACTCTGATATTGAAGCCTGATTTGACCACGTTTGTGTAGCTGCATGAACCAATGGCGCTTCAACCCGCCAAGGGGGGGGGGAGCTGACTGCTTATATAAGTCGGCTCTAAGTGCCGTTTCGTCAGAATCTTTTGACTGAAGTCACAGTCATCGACTTGCATGTAGCCTTATAGCACGGCAGCCTACGTAACGCTCGTTCCCTTATCTCAGGGAACCGAGGTTACATAAGTAATGGGGAATGCACCGTGCTATAAGCAAGGGCTTACACCCGCCAAGGGGGGGGGGGAGCTGACTGCTTATATAAGTCGGCTCTAAGTGCCGTTTCGTCAGAATCTTTTGACTGAAGTCACAGTCATCGACTTGCATGTAGCCTTATAGCACGGCAGCCTACGTAACGCTCGTTCCCTTATCTCAGGGAACCGAGGTTACATAAGTAATGGGGAATGCACCGTGCTATAAGCAAGTGCAGAACGAAACTGCTCTGCGAGCCCAGCCCCAGAGCGCCCACACTGAGGGCTCCTGTAAGCATGAGCTAATAATGAGACCCAAGCCGCTAGGCTGAGGACTACATAACACAACCTTTCCCACTTACAAAAGGGGGTTAGGCAGATTAAGTGGACAAATTCCATGCCTGCAGGGCAGGGATGTCCAAGTTATAAAATCTGGTGAAGGTAGACTGTGACGACCAGCTGGCGGCTGAATGGCAGGACTGTATATTGATAGGCCACTCGCTCAAACGCAAATCTCAAGAGTCCAAGTTATAAAATCTGGTGAAGGTAGACAGTGACGACCAGCTGGCGGCTGAATGGCAGGACTGTATATTGATAGGCCACTCGCTCGAACGCGAAACTCAAGAACGGTCTGTGATGGGGGCTATCTGGATGTGAAAGTAAGCATCTTTCAGATCCATCGATATAAACCAGTCCCTGGGGCATATTTGCGCGAGGATATGTTTCAAAGTCAGCATCTTGAATGGTCTCATGAGCAAGCGATTCAAATGCCTGAGATTGAGAATGGGCCTGAGCCCGCCATCTTTTTTTGGGAATGAGGAAGTAGCGGCTGTAAAAGCCCGACTCGTTGTTCGCTAGAGGAACCATTTCTACGGCTCCCTTTGCAAGCAGTGTTTGCACTTCAGACCGGAGAACATGAGCATCGTTGGCCTGTACCAAAGTTTGAATAATACCTCGGAAGCGAGGTGGCCTGCAAGCAAACTGAAGCGAGTAACCTTGTTCTATGATGTTTAGAACCCAACTTGACACATCCGGGATAGCTTTCCAAGTCTGAAGCCGGATGGCAAGTATTTTTCGAGTGGCAGTTTGCCGCACGTGGATGGGGTATTGACATTCGTGTTAATGAGGAGAGGAGAAATGCTCTTTTGAGTATGTAGGTCCCCTTATAACAGCGGTGGTTGCTTTGGGTATGCGCTGAATGGGGAAGACGGGCCCAACTTGAATGGAGCTTTTATCGCTCAGTGTTGAGCACAGGGATGGAGAGTGGGCACGACACTTCTTCAAGGGAGTTCCAGCCTTGACGAGAACTGACCCTCTCTTCTTCCTCTCTACATTTGGACCAGGATGGCTTCTGAGGCTCAGGGTCCATGTCACCCTGGGGTGTGGACCTTGACGCCTAGGAAACGGGTAGCGAAACGGGAAGCCCAGGCTCAGACTTAAGGCAGTCGCACACCGGACGAGAAGCCGCATCCCGCCACGCCACATCTTTAAAATTCGAACACATTGTTTTCTATGAGCGTACGCACACCGGCGGTTCCGTTCGCCGTCTGTCCACGAAGCCCAGCTACGTCGTGTTGTACTTGTTTTAAGAATTGTTCTAGACTCGACGCGGCGCTTCTCGTCCTGTGTGCGACCGCCTTTAGGCTGGTGCAGAGGTGGCGCTGGCTTGGCAAGCTGCTGAACGGATAGCGCCTTCCGGTGACTTGAAACAGCCACTGCACTGGAGCGCTTCTGCAGGAAGTTGCGCATTGCCTGTGATGATTTCTGTGCCACTGTAAACCGCTCGGGAAAACCATCCACAGTTAGATTCAGCTCCAGCACCACCAAGTTGGCCATAGCCTTGCCGATCACCTGCGCAGTGGCCTTAGGAGTGTGCAGAGCCAAGTCAGTTGCTTTGCGCAGCACTTTGAAGGCGTCAGAACTCTGGCCGGACCCGTCCATGGTGCGGAGAAGCTTGGCCAGCCGCTGAATAAGCCCAGTTCGCTAGGGCTGAGGTAGTCTTGCAGGGCATAGAAGGATGCGCTGCATGGGCTTTTAACCCCAGGGCCGATAGAGGGCACAGATGTGTAATGATTGCCCCTCCAGAGGGGGGAGCTTGCTGTAACCTTGTTCAGCGCCGTCAACAATGGTGAGAGTGGCAGAAGTGGAGGGATTAACACGTGCCGAGTAGGGGCCGCTCCACGTCCTGGTGAGTTCCTTGTAAACTGCCGGAAGGAACGGGTCGGGCCGCTGGTGGGAGGATTGTTGATTGGTGCCCTTTCAGGAACCACTCGTCGGCCGTGGGCGGGCTCTTCCGCCGAAGAAAATCAAGCCGCTCGCATTTGACAAGGGGCGCTGATCCTCACGTGTGGGGATCACGCTGCTTCTTCCTCCTAGGGGAGGGGGGAAACGGGACAGCAGGCCGGGGAGGACCGCCTTCATGGAAGAAGGCGATCCGCGAGCGGAGAAGGGCTAGACTCATGTTCTCACACTGAGAGCATTCCGCCTCTGTGAGCTCAGCCTCTGTGTGGGTGCTGTCCAGACATGCGACGCACTCACCGTGACCATCTGCATCATGCAGGTGTTCCTTGCACGAGCCACACTCGTGGTGCGACATTTGCAACAACGTTGCAGTGGAAATTTGCTCAGAAAATATGCTCTTTTTAAAAGCCGGATGGCCGCAGGGAAAGGCGTTGAGAGCTTCTTCCGCTGTCGGTGGCTTCTCATGGCGGCGAGCAGGAGGCTTATTTCTTCTCTTCTCTTCGGCTTCTTGCTTGCAGAGTCAGCGAGGAGATGATCTTCATCGCTGAAGGAGAAACTTCTTATGAAATGGCACTCAGAGCCATCTTATATAGCAGTCGGCTCCACCCCTTTTGGCGGGTTGAAGCACCATTGGTTCGTGCAGCTACTCGAACGTGATCAAATCAGGCTTCAGTAGCAGAGTAAACAGGAGTTTCCCCATAGCGTGATTAACGCAACGGGAGAGACTGTTCGAAATGGAGATGTAGTTATGTCCTGCTCCTTTGTTGATTTCATAATTTTTGTCATAAGCTTGACACTAGTCCCATGTGAATTATGTTGTGGGTTTTTTTGCTTCACTCTGGTGGGGTTTATTTTTGGCTCCAGACCACTGACAGCATCCTGCCATAAATATAAGCTGGCATTATTTGTATTCTGTACCACAGTGGGTAAGCCATCTTAGAGCAGGTCTATTTTTCCAACCCCAGCCTAGAAATATCATCCTGCGCGACCCACTGCAAACAGGACAGAATACAGATGTGCCCAAATGGCCCATTTATTATTCAGATCTATCTGTATAGCTTTATATATATGTAGGCCACTTTCTATGAATACGGCACACTTTCGTGTCCCATTACTTACTATTAGGAATGCATTGAAATTTCGTTCACCGAAAATTATTGGCCAAAAATGGCATTTACGGTTTTTGGCCGAAAGAGAAAAATGGCCGCACCGCACCGCCCAGCAGTGTTCAGCGGACAGGTTGCACTCCCTCTCCCTCTCTTTCACCCTCCCTCACAGCGCAATGACTATAGATATTCCACTTCACTCATGTACCGCTCAAGTCCACTCAAATAGACTATAATAATAACTCTGACAGGAAATTTCTATGTAGTATACTTGTTCCTGTTTGCAATAGTGCTACCGTGCTGTAACATAGCTGTACTGGGCAACACTGGTAAAATGACGCTACTCTGTCATTCACTGATCTACTCCCCGCTCTGCTGTGCTCAGATGCTGTGATAATAATTGCTTTGTAGGACTATACATTATTTGTATAATTAGTTTAAAAAAAAAACAGTTGATTCTGTTGCATAGAACTGAATAAAAATAATATTGATATTTAATACTTAATATATTTTCTGTCCAATTGTATTGTGTTCTGTTCAAATAAAAGTGTGGTTATTTTATTGGCTTGTATTTTTTTATTTATTTAGTATCATTAAAATTATTGAGTTGAATCAAAAAGTCTTACAAAATTATTTTAGATAATTCAATAAAATAATAAATTATTATTATGCAGCATTTTCGGCTTTGGTTTTCGGCCAAGTGCATCCAGAATTTTTGGTTTCGACCCAGAATTTTCATTTTGGCGCATCCCTGTTTATTATTCACAGACCTATTTATTTATTATTTTTTTGTTATGACATAGATGAGATGAAAATAGTAGTAAAAATTAGCCTAGCATAAGTGGCCATTTTTAAATGCATCAAATGTCTGAATACCCGTTAAAATGGTGATTTTGACATGATGGTTGCTTTAACTACATTCTACAAAAAAAACTGATTTGTTTTACATTCTGATAGGTATTTAGCTCCATTGTATGTTTTAAAAAGCTCTAACTCTAATTTGTTGATGGTTTTATGCTGTCAGGGGTATTTGTGAGCACCTGAAATTATTTGTTTTGTGTGTTTTTGGGATCTGGGTCATCGCTAGCCCCAGGGATTTCGCCATCAACATCAACAATGTGTGTATTGTGCTGTGGCATTTATGTGTGTACGTGTGTTTTCCTCTTTCACAACCCATATGTACAGTGGAGATCAAAATTAGAGAACAACCTACAATTTCCTAAATTTCAAGGTCACTGCTTAGTCGTATTTGAAGCTATCCTAACAAAAGTAGATGGGCAGTTTTTTAAGCATATTTCATAAATTAATCGGGTTCTAAAGCATAGTATAAAAAAACTGAGATATTTGAAAAAGAAATTAGCACCTGGTGCTAATTTCCTTAATTATATGACAAACCTTATCCACAAACACAAAAGGCAAATGCACGAGAGGACAGGATAATGTGGAAACTCTCCATGGGGAATCGGTTCAACACTGCAGCTGGAATTGCTTTCCAGTTCAGCGCTGAACAGGGTATGGATCTGTCTCGGCATGTTTAAGAGAAGTCAGACTGAAAGCGCACTCTGCAGTGACCAAGCCTCTCATCAGTAGAAAGGCTAGACTAACTTTTGCTGAGGAGCATGAGAGGAGAACTGGTCCAAAGTTCACTTTAGTGATGAGAGCAAGTTTAATTTATTTGAGTCTGATGAGAAACATTTTGTTTGGCATCAAACTGGGTAAAGACTGAAGCCCAAGTGTGTAAATGCTGTGGCGTTTATGTGTGTACGTGTGTTTTCCTCTTTCACAACCCATATGTAAAGTGGAGATCAAAATTAGAGAACAACCTACAATTTCCTAAATTTCAAGGTCACTGCTTAGTCATATTTGAAGCTATCCTAACAAAAGTAGATGGGCAGTTTTTTAAGCATATTTCATAAATTAATCGGGTTCTAAAGCATAGTATAAAAAAACTGAGATATTTGAAAAAGAAATTAGCCCCTGGTGCTAATTTCCTTAATTATATGACAAACCTTATCCACAAACACAAAAGGCAAATGCACGAGAGGACAGGATAATGTGGAAACTCTCCATGGGGAATCGGTTCAACACTGCAGCTGGAATTGCTTTCCAGTTCAGCGCTGAACAGGGTATGGATCTGTCTCGGCATGTTTAAGAGAAGTCAGACTGAAAGCGCACTCTGCAGTGACCAAGCCTCTCATCAGTAGAAAGGCTAGACTAACTTTTGCTGAGGAGCATGAGAGGAGAACTGGTCCAAAGTTCACTTTAGTGATGAGAGCAAGTTTAATTTATTTGAGTCTGATGAGAAACATTTTGTTTGGCATCAAACTGGGTAAAGACTGAAGCCCAAGTGTGTAAAGAAGTCAGTGAAAGGTGGATGAGGAAGTGTCATGGTTTGGGAGATGTTTTCTGCAGCAGGAGTTGGGCTTCTTATACAGCTACATGGCAGGATGAATGTAAATGTTGGTCGAGCCGTTGTTCACCGACAAGCTGCGCAAAACATGCGCAAAATATGATCGTGATTTTGCGCAGCTTGTCAGTGAACAACGGCTCTGTGTAGTTAATGCTGCTCCATGTGAACGCACGCACGTGATGGAGATTTACCGCTGATTAAAGAACCGGCTTTACTGACAAGATGCACGTTAAATATCGCATGCGATTTATCGTGCAGCCCTAATCTAAACCCAACTGAAGATCTCTGGAAAATCCTTGTCAACAAAGTTATGGCTAAAAAACCCACTACCGTTATTGAAGAGTGGACCAAGATCACACCAGTGATGTCCTGCGGCCACAGATGTGCTGACATCATTCAAAGAGAGGGCCTCTACACTTCCTACTAATTTCTGACAGCTGTAACCCTCCAAAATTTTAGTTGTAATCTTCTTTCGTGCTACAGTGGTTAGTTACTGTTCTCTAATTTTGATCACTGTGTTTTCCACAAAAATAAAGGTTTTTGTTGAAATGCCTTTGTTATTTTGTCAAACATGTTAGGGGATCAGTGGTATACCTGCAGTACAGCTAATATTCCTTCAAATTTTGAGAGATGATGAAGATTAGCAATATTTCAGAAAAAAATCTAGTTATAGATTGTTCTCTAATTTTTACCTCCACTGTATGTAGACCGTCACATAGAAGGCAGGTATTTGTGACTCATTGAAGATTTATGGTGCGGTCAGATTTACTGTTGTCCATCAAATTTTCACGGGCAAAATCCTGTCATTTTGATAGGAATTCACATAAACAAATTTCATGTGAGGGCAAAAGATTTCTTCATGCATATTACATGTACAAGTTGGTATGCAGATGTTCTGTGTTGACCAACAGAAAGCTTCTTGTTTTGAAAGTGGCTATATTAACAAAAACCTTTTTGCCCACAAAATTAAATTTCCCACTAAACATCATAGGCTTTGTTCCAAAACCTAATGAGCTGCCTATGTAGACAGCATTTTAAAGAATCATAGGCTGTGTTCTTTATGCAATGAGTATTCCAAATCATATCATAGCAAGCATTATTATGCAAATTTTTAAGCCATTCTTATTTCACAGAGAAGGTATTACATTGCGCTGTAACAAGTGCAATGAAAAAAAATCCAAGGTGGTGTACTGAGTATAAGAAACGTCAATTATAAATATGATTCATTCATTCAATACCAAAAAGTATTGACACTAAACTTTAAAAATTGACCATTTTACTCAATATTTGTGTTTTATGTTTTTATTAGAGCTTAGAGTATTGTATCCCATGGCAACTTTCACAAATCACATACACCTAATGTGGAGCACTTATTTTATGGCTTGTATTAGTAACTGTGGATGAACAGTGCACCGAATAGATCACTTCTGCGGTTCTGTCTCATTTAGGATGCGGTCAGTTGCCTTAGTCTCAGCCTCAGATGTCACGCCCACAGACCCTTGACTGTACATCTGATATCATAAGACACACAAAATGTGAAACGCTTCGGGTATTTTGAAGTCGTCATCTGATTGATTGAATTCTATAAGAATTTCGGGAGACATGCATGTTGCATTTTTTAATCGTTAGCCTGGAAACAAAGCAGTCATGATGCCAAACCCGCTCATGGAAAAGAGGGTTTGTCATCATGTTTATATTGTGTTTATAGCTGTGACAGTGAGCGCTTATCAGGATCAACTAAACGCTGGACTTCCAAAAGTATGTGAACTTAACAGGATAGACTCTGCACCATTGTTGCAGTAAACTTGCACTACATTCTTGAATTAATTATTTATTAGTTGTGCGCCTGTCTGTTATTATAGGGACATTGACTTAAAGGTGCAGTAAGTGATTTCAGAGAAACGTTGATGATATTTGAAATAACCAAAACAAACATCCCTACCCAAAAGGATCACACCTCTATCTTCATAGCTCTACGCCCATAGTCACAAAAATGCTAAGCAACACAGGCAACTCCCCCATCATGAGTGGACACGCCCCTTACTGGTGGTAGGCCATGTGTTTGCTGCTCGGTCTGATCCACTTTCACAAGCATTTCTCAGACATCACTTACCGCACCTTTAACATTTTTACGTCCCTAAACATGACTCAGAACTATACGAACTGTAATTGGCTGCTTTACATGTCTGTCAGTTGGGCTCTTGAATGGGCCAAAACTGCAATGGAATCCACATCCAGACCTTCTGCCGTCAGTCTGGCTACACGATACTCGTTGCCTATGTTGGCAGCTCACTAGATTTTGGAACAAAGCAATAGTTTCAGAGATCAAACAGTGACAGGAACATGCAACAGTTATATGCTGTAAATTGAAAACTTGACCTTGCTGAAGGAGAGCGAGTAATTGTTATTGTTAGTCCTCTTTGGCTTGGTAATTTTTCACTTGTTTATTCTCAATATCCTCTTACTCCTGTTTATTTAGCCTGGCTTCACAGTGCCAGACAAGCAGTTTCAAATCCTCTTGCATGGCTCAAGCTTTACTCTGGCACTTGCTCTTCCTGCATCATCAGTCGTTTGGGTATATTCCTTAAATAGATTACCCCGGTGGCCCACTCTCTTTAAGGCTGGTCACATGATCTCGGTTCTGCCTTAGCTTAACTTCAGCAGCGTGTCAGTCCGCTGATCAGCTCTGGAAGCGCACCATCAATGGAGCCCGTACTGCACACACCACGGTACGTACAAAAACTGCAGCTTTTCATGCTCAAGTTTTCTTGGCCTTGCTGGAGACACGGTGAAAGTTGCACGACAACAACAAAATTTGTATCAGATTCTACAAACAACTAATATTGGAAAAGCCATTTCCGTAAGGAGGCAACTGAGTTTAATTAATGTGGGATTTTGATTATCAAAATAGGTTTAAGAACAGTGATTTTCCTGAGTCTTTTAGTAAATATGAATTAGCTTGCAGCATTTTGATTGTAGCTTTTATCTGTGTCTCTCTCTTTCTCTGGAAATCATCCTTAAATGGGGAATTTGCCTTGAGACGTGTTCAATCAATAGCAGGAAAATAACAGCTCTTAGACTAAAAGGAAGATTTGCTGTAAGTTGGAAAGACGTCCGTGGCATGCAGACAGAGTGAAGAGATTTGAAAGAATTGAGAAATCTTTCTTTGGAGAGATGTACAAGAAAGCAATTATGTCTGACCGAGACTTACCTGCTTGTTCTTCAAAAGACAGAGCTATTTGCCATCACTTGCACTGAACATCCAGTGTGCCAAGAATGGTTTGTTTCGTCGAATCTTTCATACTCAAATCTCCTTATTCTGTCAGATGAAGTTTAATAGGGTTTTTAGACTATTTTTAAAATGCATCTTAATGTTTTCATTCATAAAAAACATTCCTTCAAAAGACAGAGCTATTTGCCATCACTTGCACTGAACATCCAGTGTGCCAAGAATGGTTTGTTTCGTCGAATCTTTCATACTCAAATCTCCTTATTCTGTCAGATGAAGTTTAATAGGGTTTTTATACTATTTTTAAAATGCATCTTAATGTTTTTTTTTTTTCTTCTGGCTATGGATAAATCTTTCAAAACATCTATTTTGAAGTGCAATCAAAAAATTATCTTTGCTGCTTACTTTCAGAACATGTTGTAATCTTAATTCCATTGGGTTCAATCTTCTTAAAAATTGTAAAATGGAAGTTTGCTTAAACCATTTATTTTGGGACTACATGAAGAATCTTTGTTGCAAACTGAAACTGGGCAGTGTAGTTCTCAGCATGCTTTGCATGGGACTTGATTGGGAGAGTAAAATTTAAAGTTACACTACTATTCAAAAGTTTGGGGTTGGTAAGATTTTTCATAAATCTCTTATGCACACCAAGTCTTAATTTATTTAATAAAAATGCAGTAAAAACAGCAATATTGTGAAATGTGATTAAAATTTTAAATGCATCTTTTCTATTTTTATATATTTTAAAATGTAATTTATTCCTGAAATGGCAACGCTGAATTTTCAGCATCATAACTCCAATCTTCAGTGTCACATGATCCTTCAGAAATCATGCTAATATGCTGATTTTGTGCTCAAAAATGTTTTTTATTGTTATCAATGTTGAATGTTTTTGTGGAAACTATATATATATATATATATATACAGGTTAAAAAGAACAGTATTTATTTAAAATAGGAATCAATTGTAATATTATAAAAATCAATTTAATGCAACCTTACTGGAATGATTTTATGACCCTAGACTTTTGCATGTATTTTAAGTGTACATTTTTAGAAGTGTTATGTTTCCATTGTGCTATAATGAATGAAGCCTAGGTTTAGGATGGGGATGCTTACAGTAGGTATATATAATGAGCAATCGCTGTGTAAAAGCCAGTTTACTGACCAGTTTATTGAATTATTCACATTTCTAAAAGGTGCTATTGATAGATATGTTTACCTGCCATACGAAACATTTACTTGAATGCAATATCATAAGAATATAGGGTACCTTTTTGTGTGGATCTGAAACCACCTACACGAAAAAAAACTGTAAATAGGTTAACAGTACGTTCCTGTATCATATACAGGGAAAAACTGGAAAAGATCTAACCAGACATTTCATGTAATTTTACAGTAACATGCTGTTAATTGTACAGTTTTTAGAAGTAAAAAAGAACAAATCAGTCAAAAATTGTAAACTCCCAGGATTCCTTGTGTGAAACTCCACATTTGAAAGTATTTTGTTTAAATCATGTTTGTTAATAGTTTTTGTTATCGGTTATGTACATTTGGGTTTTATGTTACATTTTCTGTTGTTCAATTAATGTTTATTGCATTATTTAAGTGTCATGTGTTACCATGTTGGTGTTTTGTGTTTGCGTGAATGACACTGTGCAGCTTCTGTATATTAGTAAATATTTCTGCTTGTGGAATTGCTACTTGTGATGAACTTTGATTCTTCATGTGGCTTTCTCTTTTACCACCTGCATTATTATGATGGTTGTCAGTATATGTTAAAGGTACAAAACAGATTTTAGTAGCAGTGTGCGTTATTCAATTTACTGGTTTACATAAAAATTTTCTTGTTTGTAAATTACAGTTGTATACTGTAAAATGTACAGTTTTTACTGTGAATGTGTTTACAGTTTTTCTGTGTTTTTTTTTTTACTAATTTTTTTTTACAGTGTAACATGTTGACATCCTGGCAGATGCTATGAGGATAGGCAGTGTGCGTTATTCAATTTACTGGTTTACATTAAAATTTTCTTGTTTGTAAATTACAGTTTTATACTGTAAAATGTACAGTTTTTACTGTGAATGTGTTTACAGTTTTTCGGTGTTTTTTTTTTACTACATTTTTTTTACAGTGTAACATGTTGACATCCTGGCAGATGCTATGAGGATAGGTTAAAGTGAGGCCTGGCATTTATATGATATGTTTGCAAGCTGACACACTTATTAGGTTGTGTTTCCAGGCTCTGTGTTTGTTTGAAGTGAAGTGAGCACTCCAGGACACACTTTAAGCCGAGTGGTGGCCACAATAATCCTACTTGATCAGAAAAAGTGGATTTACAGAGTTTTAACCGCAGTGTCCCATTTAGCCCTGCCGATTAAAGCCAACCCACTGTCCTCTGCCAGCTTTTATCTTTCAATTCATTCATCCATCCGTCCGTTTATCCCTGCATCTTTCCATTTCAGTGCATCTAAAGCTCATCAGAACTATTTAGCCTCTGCCTAGGCTAAATTTGCGATGATATATTTGGTTTCAAACACACACTGTTACATCATAGGAGTTCATTGCATGCACCATTGTAAAAATTGGCATTATATACAGTGGGATGCGCCATATATAAAGGTACAAAACAGATTTTAATAGCAGTGTGCATTGTTGAATTTACTGGTTTACATAAAAATTTTCTTGTTTGTAAATTACAGTTGTATACTGTAAAATGTACAGTTTTTACTGTGAATGTGTTTACAGTTTTTCTGTTTTTTTTTTTTTACTAATTTTTTTTTACAGTGTAACATGTTGACATCCTGGCAGATGCTATGAGGATAGGTTAAAGTGAGGCCTGGCATTTATATGATATGTTTGCAAGCTGACACACTTATTAGGTTGTGTTTCCAGGCTCTGTGTTTGTTTGAAGTGAAGTGAGCACTCCAGGACACACTTTAAGCCGAGTGGTGGCCACAATAATCCTACTTGATCAGAAAAAGTGGATTTACAGAGTTTTAACCGCAGTGTCCCATTTAGCCCTGCCGATTAAAGCCAACCCATTGTCCTCTGCCAGCTTTTATCTTTCAATTCATTCATCCATCTGTCCGTTTATCCCTGCATCTTTCCATTTCAGTGCATCTAAAGCTCATCAGAACTATTTAGCCTCTGCCTAGGCTAAATTTGCGATGATATATTTGGTTTCAAACACACACTGTTACATCATAGGAGTTCATTGCATGCACCATTGTAAAAATTGGCATTATATACAGTGGGATGCGCCATATATTGTGACAATGGCAAATCAGATATGTTTAAAGTAACTAGTGGAAATATATCACTAGATGTCATGGCTCTCTGTGTAACACCCAATGCACACTGCAAGCGAGCGACATGACAAAACTAGAACACTCCCATTATAATCAACAAGGCATAGACAAGGTGTAAATAAGAGATTTATTGTGCAATGTAGACGGGTTCGTTGATTATAATGGGAGCATTCGTAGGAGAACTGCAGGGATCAAACAGTCATATGAGTGACAGCTTCAGTGATTATAATGGGACAGATCTAATACTGCGGTGTTGCTTGGTTCTGTGTAATTTGTTGGGAATCTGAATAACAAATTTTGTTTTTCATTCTGCCTATAATTTTCAGCCAATTCAGAGACATTACATGTATTTATGGATCGTTGAATCTGCATTTGCAAATTGTCACGCGTGCGTGGACTGCTTTGAATTTGTGTGTGGTATTTTTGACAACCTTCCTGACAGGTTAAGATTCATAAATATCTTTTTGTGGAGGATGTTCTGTTCAGCCAATCGTGGTGGGGAAATATTTATGCTTTTACTTCTGTATTTATGAATTGTGTTTTGAATTTACAAATCGGATTTTGTAAATGTAAATTGTGCTGTGCATTTATGAATTTTGTTTTGTAAATATATTATTTTTGAGGCTGATCTGGCTCCATAGTAACAGCTGATGCTGCCCAGTCTACTGCACAGGAAGCAGCATGTTTCATAAAGGTGCAATGCCAGTGTGCTGCATTGCAGCATGCATAAACATTGAGAAATTGTTTCCTTTAAGAATCTTTGTACAGTGTGATCAGGCTCAGTGTCGCTCAAATTTAACATCTTTAGCATTGCATTTGAGGTTCACTTAAGGATTGCTTTCTCTATGGAGAGAACCTCTCATCAATATTCAGCCGCCATGGTAATTTTCACACACTTGCACATGTGTTTAGGCCTATGTAATGGGGTGGGATTTAAATGCTTTGTGATCAGATGTTTTTTCAGTGTTGCTGCCAATACTTTGATATAGATTCCAGGCTCGTTGTATTGAATGACATGTGTATCGTTTTATGTCAGGAATTTGTGATTGAAAGTCCTGCAAATGTCTGATGGCAGACCGCTGAAATACAGGCATCTTTGTCAGACCAACAGCACAATATGCAAGACATGCAATGACACAAGACAACACACAGCATGACAAAAAGTGCACTTTAAAAGTTTGATTTCTGTCAGACAAAAGCAATAATTAATCTGAAATTGCACCAGTGCAAAGTTGGACTAACAGACCTACATAGTCTATTGTAGCTCGACTTTGTCCAGCATTTTAGTAACCTTGTATGTTCCTGTATGTATGGGGTCATCACCTTGACAAACAGCCCAAGTGTTGTTGTTAATACTGCTACTGTATTTACTGCCATAATCTCTGACCCGTGCAAGCCTGGATAGACACCCGCACTGAATCAGATATAAAGCCAGAGATGTTGTATTCGTTTGTAAAGCAGAACTAGTGGCAGCTATGTAATCCTCGCTCTGTGCTGCTCTCCCAGCCACACAGACATCGCTTCTAGATTGATCTTGCACATTGACTCATAATATAAACCTCTTACTGCTTTGACTGGTCAGCCACGTGATCGTGCGTTTACCAGTGGCTTAAGATAGAAAAGACTAGGCTGTTACATAACTGGCAAAGCCCCTTTGAGCTGCTGTCTGGAACGTTCTAGCACATGGGACACAAACAAAAACATGGTGCGTTTCTTTTGGCGAATGGATGGATGAATGATGGATAGATATTGAAGATGGATGGGCGGGTGGATGGATTGATTTTGTTGATCGATGGAAGGATATTGTAGATGTATAGACAAATAGATGAGCGAACAAATGTATTGCACACAAGTTATTGCATGGACAGTATTAAATTTACACACATTATAGTATTGAATTACACACAATAGGATCAGAAGAGTTGAAAACCTAAAGAAGAGTTAAGGATTGTGAACGTGCTGTTAGGAGTTTGGTCTGTCTGCAGCTACTGGTTGAGTTGGTCAAACTGCAGGCAGAAGCTGGAAATAAAAGACTGATTCAGAAAGTCATTTATTCTACCTGAGTGCTGCTCACTCTCTCTCATTCACTGGCCTGTTATTTCTGATAATCATAAGCTTTCAAAGCAGAACAATGTTCATCATTCCTTCTCTCTTTAGTAGCAGTATATGATTACAACTGTCATCCAACGTGACGCGTTCAAATAGGAGCAATTTAAAGGCGTATACAATGGGCCGCACTACTACTGAAAGTCCAGAACCATCTGGAACAATCTGATCAAATTAAGCTCCCACAGTTCCTTTGTCTCCTCATTGAAATAAAAAAAGACGTCTGTTCTTGGAAAGTGTCGTAGAGATGAGCACTATTATGCTCGGAGTGATGAACACTATTATGCTCAGGACTGGAATGGAGATGTGTGTCCTCCGAATGAGTGGACAAACAGAAAACCATCCAGTGTTTTAAAACAAAGTTTTAATTCTCAAGCTCACTGTGACTATGTACATACAATACTACCACAATACTCCTATACTACAATTTGTGCACTTTTTATATCATTTCCTTATTGAAGAAATCTTATTGTATCTCTTATATTGAATACATTTTTCTATATACATAATATCCAGATAATCTACTACATTAATGTGTTATATGTGCAGTAATAGTCAGTCAGAACATACTGCATGGAATTCTGCATTATAATTAATATTTTTTTAAATCAGTAGTTTAGAAAATTTTAAAAATATCTTCAAATCTTTCTTAAATATTTTTCATCTATCTATCTATCTATAAATAGTTTTTTTCTATTGTTTTAAACATTAAATATTAAAACATTAAAATGTACTGTGATTTGCCAGAAAAATACCCTTAAAAATAATTATTCAAGTTATATTTTATCAAAACATGCTCTTTATTGTCTTGCACTATTTTACTGGACAGCATTTTACTGGACAAAAATACTCATTAAGAGTAATATTTTTTGCAATGTGACTTCCATTTCCATTATGACGAATGAACAAAGTTTGTATTGGCTTGGATATCCTTCCCAAGTCATTATTTGATTGATTTGCCTAAAAACATTTTAAAATGAAATTAGATGAATTGCTCTTTGCAGCCTAACATTTTTCTTCCATAATCTGACGTTTAAAACTTTTTTTTAAGTGGGAATAACATTGCACAGATTTTACGCAATAAGACCAAGAACATACACTTAAATGGTTAGTTCACCCAAAAATGAAAATTAGCCTGTGTTTTACTCACCCTCAAAGCATCCTAGGTGTATATGACTTTCTTCTTTCAGACGAATCCAATCGGAGTTATATTAAAAACTGTCCTGGCCCCTCCAAGCCTTTCAATGGGGGTAAGTGGTTGTTTGTGCTCAACAGTTCAGAAGACGTGAAATAAAGTGCGCGCATCCATAACAAAACGCCCCTCACACGGCTCCGGGGGGGTGAATAAAGGCCTCCTGTAGCGAATCCATGCATTTGTGTAAGATAACAATCCATATTTCAAACGTAATAAACACTTTTTTCTCACTTCCACTGATTGTCATACGCAGAAGCCGTCGTCGACGTTGCGTGATTAGTGATGAACATGGAGACAAAACAAAACAAAACACCATTCACGAATTAGAAGCACAAAATGAGGATTTGTAAAGAAAGATGTCGGAGGATTTCGATATAAGCCAAGAGAAGACTGGTTTTCCTTTGCTAAAGTAAGGAAACTTTGCTTCCTTGCTCCTGCATTTCTCAGAGGCACGCGCACGACGCATACGTACTACGTCATCCACCTGAATGTCTTCCGCGTACCACAGTCAGTGGAAGTGAGAAAAAAGTGTTTATTACATTTGTAATATGGATATTTATCTTACAAAAATGCATGGATCCGCTACAGGAGGCCTTTATTCACCCGGAGCCTTGTGAGGGACGTTTTATTACCCCATTGAAAGGCTTGGAGGGGCAAGGACAATTTTTAATATAACTCCGACTGGATTAGTCTGAAAGAAGAAAACTCCAGTCTTCAGTGTCACATGATACTTCAGAAATCATTCTAATGTGCCGATTTGCTCCTCAAAAAACATTTATTATTATTATCAGTGTTGAAAACAGTCATGCTGCTTAATATTTTTGTGAAACTGTGATGCATTTTTTTCCTGGAATAGAAATAGAAAGAAAATCTCACTTCACCACAACAACTGGGATACAAGTGAACCTCTCTTCTCCTTAACTCTCATTCTCTCTCCTCTGTGTTGTAATTCAGTTCAGTTTCCTGCTGAAATCATTAATGTTCTCCTCCAATCATATTTGCCCTTGGCTGTCCGTCTCCACCAATGAGAGAGCAGGAAAGCAGGAATGTGGCTAGCAACTGGAGAGTTATTGAGAGACTGCGGTTAACTCAAGGCCTCAGGAACACTGTTTGTGTGTGTGTGTGTGTGAGATGCGCGCTGATTCAGCAAGGGAGAAATCTGCCTCAGTGTCACGTTTAGCGCAGTAATGAAACAGACGTATTCCTCCGGGTTCTTCATAACTCCTCCAGGTTATCAGCTCTTGTCTGCTGGCTGCGTTTCAGTAATATTGATGTATGTTGTGAAATGAATAGCAGTTCCTCTGCTTACCGAGGTGCTCTGATAACCGCTCTACTGTCCCGCTCCACCTGCACAAGCTGGTAAACGCCGTACGAATCGTTAAATCCCAGCGAGAATCATAATGTGTTTGTGTCTGCTGTGTGCATTATTTTATGTTTTATAGTTGATTCAGTTAGAAACACAAAGGCAGTGTCAAGAGAGATGCACCTGCAAAGTAATGTTTGCTGCTCAGTCATTGTACACTTGTGCTTTTCATTGCGGTTTGTATATGGATCCGGTGCAGTAATACGCTTTGCACATTAAAGCTTATTTCTGATTTATTTTATGTCAGAACATTGACTTTGAGACGGTGGAACCAGAACTACTAAAATGCTAACTTATTTCTGGGTTTAGCCCTTTAGTACTGCCTACTATTTTTTTTCCAGATGTTTGGATGCATTATGCAATTCAAAAAAATTTAAATAAAAAATCAGTATAGTATTTAGAATAGTAATATTAAATTGTCACATGACCTCACTATTTTACATATCTACTTTTGACTGTCCAAATAAATAGTCAAAAATTAGATCGCAATTGGTATTGTTTCAAGTTTATTCGTCACACTGGAAATTTAATATTTGAGGGCATTGCATGGTGGGATACAATATTCCACACAATATGTTTTGGTTGTAAATAAAAGCATTAACCCTACTAACTGTAGCTTTTTTTTTTTGTAACATTGTAGCTTTTCCAGTAACAAGCTTTTTTTTTTTTTTTTTAAGAAGTAGCATTATAGCTGGTATTGCATACTGCAGTAGTACTACTAGTATGGTAGTATGCTTTTCCGAACATACCTTTAGTTCGTGTTTTAAAGTCACCATGAAATTCTGCGATTGTCTTAT